>NC_045753.1:642500-817500 GCF_008692095.1 Etheostoma spectabile
TTATCTTTTAAGTTCCAGAAGAATAGTAGACATTTTGTGTGAAGCTCCCCGAATATTGCAGAAAGTCTGTACTGTATATTTTTTTATGCATAGAAAACCCAGCTGCACTGGAAATCAGAATGATTTCTGAGCTGAAAAATAACCCCAATAAAACAGAGAGAAAGAACTGAATATTTAATTTGTGCTCCAGTGGGAACCCGTTTATATGCCACACAATCACAAAATGCTTCGTATTCTCTTCTCCATTTTATGTTTATATGGAACATTTATTCTGACAGCTTTCTCAGAGCAAGTTTTTTTTGCTGCTGCTGTGAAGCATTTCCTTTTGATCGTGTAATCCATTTGTCTTTTCCATACATTTTGTTCCTACATTTCTATTAAAAGAATCATTGCCATTTATTTGAAATTGGGTCTCACTTTCATAGTTTGGGCTGTCATACCGCTGGGTAATGGAACATTGCTGATCTGAGATCTGGGCAGCGGTATCATCACTGAAAAGAAGTCCCAGACAAGCGTGAGCAGCCAGACATGTAGACAGACCCCCAGCTTAGTCACATTCGGAAGAGAAAACAAAGAGGGAGTGTGAAATAACTACCCAAACTACACACTAAGAACTCCTGGGTTAAAAAGGGACCAGCTGATTTCAACCCAGAAAATTGGGTTATTCTTTTTGACCTAACTTCTGGGTTAAACACCTCACCCATGTTGCCCAGAAGTTTATTGACCCCGTTTTTAACCCAGTTGGAAAAGTCCGAAAAGAAAACTTTGTTTTACATTATATTTCACACTTTAAGCACTTTTACATTTTTATGAAATTAAATTAAAATCTATATAAAACAAATACACACTTGGACCTATTTTCATATTTATTTTAGGTCCCACTGGAATAACAATATTAGAAAGAAAAATATGGGGGGGCGTTCTTTTTCTAAGGGGGTAGAGAGGGAAGGAGGTGTTTCTTCATCTTCTGAATTTCTGTTATAGGGACAAGGATGTAATATATGAACTTATTTCTTATAGATGGATAAATAGATAGATAGATAGATAGATAGATAGATAGATAGATAGATAGATAGATAGGAAAAAGTTCCTTATCCATCATAGAATTTAGCAAATCTATCATTCCGATTACATTTTATAGATAGACAACACTTGTTTCACTGTTGTGAATATGCGATTTCACTGTTTTTTGGGGGAATTTCTTAGTCTCAAAGTTGCCAAATTCTGCTTTAGTGTCGCTTCATTGCAGTCTGAAAAACAGTTTCTGGTCTTTCTGTTTTGGTGCACAGATTGGTGGGCCAAAATGTATTGTGAACCTAAATTGATACACCGGCCGGATCTGAATTTGTCAAGGGCTGGATTTGGCCAGCGGGCCTTGAGTTTGATGCATGTATCACAGTTTCTCCTGGTTGCTCTCATTAGTACACACACAAAAGGTGGGAGTAGTTAGGTGAAGAGGTCGGAGTCGAACCCAGGCCCCCTGCGTCAAGGAGCCCGCTCTATCAGCTGAGCTATCCAGGCACCCACAATGTTGGTTTTCATTAGAATATATCTTAATGGGGCTGAAGCTAACCATTCATTTCATTATTAATATATCTGTTGCTTATATTTTAAATTAACTTATTGTTGGTATAGTCTACAAAATATCAGAAAATTGCAATATGTCCATTGCAATTTCCCAGGAACTAAGTTAGAAGTCAGCTTAATAAAACAGAAAAGCATCAGATTTTCACATGTCAGAAGTGGAAGGCTGTTTAAGCGATGTCCATCCATTACAGAGGTAGATGGATGTTGGTCAGCACTTATCTCTACTGCTGCTATCAAAGACCCGTTCTATTTGAAACCTCTCGCTAACTCTACTTTTCCTTCTCTTCCTGTGCAACACACACACACACAACACACACACACACACACACACACACGTGATTTTCCACACCTGAGTGGGAGAAAGGGATGAATGGCTTTGTATTGTCTGGCTCCTGTGTGGGTCTGGGTGGACGGTAGGGCCTTTGCAGTAGATCTGGGTTGTAGGACGTCCAATCATGTTTAGCTGTGTGAGGCCCTCATTTCAGGATGGATGTAAGATGTTTCAAGTCTGGAAGTTTGATTTGGAAGGGTTGAGTCAGGCATTGGTATGATGAAAAAGGGGGATTGGGCATGTAGAAAAAGTTAGTGTTGTCACAATACATGTTCAGACTTAACACCTTTTTTTTTTTAATAAAAAATGTGAATGCTTCCATTGCAAACCTCTGAAAGCTTTGTAGCTGTTGTTAACGTTCCTGAGGAAGATATTTTCTGGCTGTCAATTTTAGACATTGTGAACAGTGTTTTTGAATGAATAGATAAAATTGAATTGGAATCTCCATCACGTTTTTTACTGATTTTGGTTGTTGTTGTAACACCTGTGGAAGCTAATGAAAGCGACTACATGATGGACTCAAGTACGTTCCCCCTGGAGTACAGAATGAATGAGTGAGACATGGGGCAAGTAGCAGGCTGTCTGTTCCACGGTGAGTCGAAAGAAAAACTTGTACAGTCTTGCGAACTGACTTACGCTATTTTTGCGCTAAGCAATGCTGCTGTCAAAAAAAGAAATCTAGATATTATCCTAGCATGCTTGGGTTTTATGGTTGTCACTCTCAATTCCAAAGAGCTGTGATAAGATAGCAGTGTAAATGAGGTGGAATGGTACATTTCTGCGAGGCTGAATAATTTGTCTATGAATCATTTGGCTGTCGTGAGGGTGTCAGAGGTGCTGAGAGAGGGAAGGGTGAGGCAGCAGGAGGTGAGGAAAGCACCCCGTCCTGTCCGGGCTGCCAGGTTGTTTGAAGGAAGGAGTGATGATGGGACGGGGAGACAAACACTGAAAACACACACGGGATCCAGCAGGGATGCACAGTGGTGGAAGAAGTATTCAGATCCAATACTAAAGTAAAAGTACTAATATAGCAGTGTAAAAATACCGTTACAAGTAAAAGTCCTGCACAAAATGTTAAAAGTATGTAAGTATCGTCAGGAAAAAAAGTGTAAAAGTACTAGCTGCAGAAAAATCCTCCCTTTGTAGAAAGAGTAAAGGATCCAAGCAGCTGTGTGTTTAAAGGTCTCATCATCTCTGGACCTGGAGGCCGTTATATGGTTGCTAGGTTACTTTATAATAAAATATCAGATTTATAAACTACATGTGGTTAGTGTGCAGGAATCTTAATGTGTAAAGTAACTAGTAACTAAAGTAACACGTAACGTAAGCTGTCAGATGAATGTAGAGGAGTAACTAAAGTAACTAGTAACTAAAGTAACTAGTAACTAAAGCTGTCAGATGAATGTAGCGAAGTAACTAGTAACTAAAGTAACTAGTACCTAAAGCTGTCAGATGAATATAGAGGAGATGGAGGGATTTCTGGAGAGCTCTGTAAAAAGACCAATATGTCACCAAGTATTAAAGTTTTTTTTCCATTCCCTCCCTCCCCTCCCCCTGTCTCGTTCCAGAGTTGCGGGCTCAACCAAGAGACTCAACATCAACTACCAGACTCAGACGGGTAAGGTGTGTGTGTGTGTGTGTGTGTGTGTGTGTGTGTGTGTGTGTGTGTGTGTGTGTGTGTGTGTGTGTGTGTGTGTGTGTGTGTGTGTGTGTGTGTGTGTGTGGTGTGTGTGTGTGTGTGTGTGTGTGTGTGTGTGTGTGTGTGTGTGTGTGTGTGTGTGTGTGTGTGTGTGTGTGTGTGTGTGTGTGTGTGTGTGTGTGTGTGTGTGTGTGTGTGTGTGTGTGTGTGTGTGTGTGTGTGTGTGTGTGTGTGTGTGTGTCTGTGTCTTGATGTGCATATTGGAAAAAATGCCCTACCTTTATCTGCCTCCTGTTTGTCTTGGTCTTCACTATTGTGTGACTCATAACCACACCCCCCCACACGTGTTCTGACATATAGTGACGTGACCTCCAGAGTTATCGCATACTTGCACACATAGAACATAACAGGATAGGGGCTTCTAGCTGATAGCTTTGCTTCACATAGCCTTCTTCTGATCGTAACACTCCCAGGTAACTTGAAGTCTTCTTTGATTTTCCTGGAGCTGATCATTGGTTGAGCCTTTGTCTTTTTGCCTATTCTTCCAGCTATTTGAATGGTAGTTGACCGTTTTTCCCCACGTCGTTCAGGCTTTGGATGCCATTTCAAGGCATTTGAAATCATTTTGGCTGAGCAGCCTATCATTTTCTGCACTTCTTTATATGTTACCCCTGTCCAATCAACTGTTTAATCAAAGTCCGCTTTTCCTCAGAGCAATGTCCGGAACAAGCCAGTTTGCTGAGTATTTCAGGGTGAAACGCACTATAACCAGCATGCACAACATTTCCTTCCTTCCTTCCTTAAGTATGGGCCATAATTGACACCTGTTTCTTCACAGAATCAATCAGCTCCCTAATTGAACACAATAATGCTATTATTTTGAACATGCCCTTCAAATTACAGAATCAGTTCCACAGAATGAGCAGCAAGTATGGTAGGATGGTCTCAGTTGTTAGTTTGAAGTCTTCTGCAGCAGAGCATGATGTTCATTTTTTGAATAATGGTCTTGTTGATTTTGACATTGACGATAAAGCGGGGGTGTTTTAGGGCAAGGCAATGATGTGATTGAATTTCAAAGATATATTTAAAACCTAGCAAAGCTAAATCTTACCTCAAATCATGTGACTACCTTTTAGCAGCAGTTGCATCCAGATTACTATGTCTACATCATCAAGCTCAGTTGGAGGCTGCGCAGTAACGCAGTGCCATCACTGGAAAAGTGCTTCCAACAGACTTCACTGGTCTCCGTCTAGAGCAACGGGATCGTTGGTCCATTTCTTTAACTGTTTATGATCGCCACATCCGCAACCAGGATGGCTGCGCCGGTAACAGCAAATTCAATAACTTAGATCTCCACTAACCCGTGGGTGACGTCACACATGCTCTGTCCATTAATATTAACAGTCTATGGGACTAACCCATGTGTTTGGAGGGTGTAACTCTGTCTTGTGTGATGGTGGCTGGAGTGTAAACTTCCTCCAAATCATACAAAGAGCAGGACAGAGCTGCTAATGTTAGCCTAAGACGTCTTCTGGTGGTCTACACTGTGGATGTGTAAGTCGTGGACAGACCTTTTTTAACTTAACCTTTGATCTCACACAGTAATGTAGCATGAAATGCTCCTTGGCCATGTGTTTTTGGTTTGAAAAGGCTAAAAGAAATCGCCCTCCAAAAGACTTTAGATACAGCTAATAACTCTTCCAAGAGCCTTGTGCGCGCGCACACACACACACACACACACACACACACACACACACACACACACACACACACACACACACACACACACACACACACACACACATCGGCATGTGGAGAAATCCTGTCGTCTGTCAAGCTAGTAACGGTTGCTGAGCTGTGATTTAGACTATTGCTGTTAGAGGTGGGGGTTTAGCTACTGCTACTGAAAAATCTGGGATTTCTGAATCCAACGTAGTTTTTTTTGTCAAATTAAAGATTGATAGACTTCTAGATACAGAACTTGGTGGACAGTCCCACATTATGTGATGAAAAGTGCCACCATCCTTAATAGTGCATAAACTGGACATCTGTCTTATCATCAGTTTAGAGTTTTGAAATGTTTTATGATTCTAGCTAAAGGGAATGTGTTTGTGGTCAGGGTGGCCTCCTTTATGCTTGACAAACACCCTGCCAGTAGGTCTGGGCAGTCACGTCTCCATACTGAAGCGCTAATACAGTGCGGACACCTGTTTTTCCCCAACAATTGATAAAGTTGCTTAACGGGCAAAGGCTGTTGCCATGGGACACCACATGCCCGAGAGCTGATCTGAGCTGCTAATTAAACATAAACGTGGCACCAGGTAGATTAAACTTGAAAACAACTTCAGGCCAAATACAGATAGTCTACCAGAATAATGCAATGCTGCAGAGGAGATCCCCGTCACTGTAAAGCAGTGTAAATGTCCTACAAAAAATATTCCCTTTAAGCCAGCTCTAACAGACAGAACTCTGACATCAGACGCACGGCCAGGCTCCGGAGCCCCATCTCCGCCATTGGTGTAGCCGGCACAGCTGGTAGGGAGGTGAAGAATTCTTTGTCCTCTTCCAGAGACTGAAAAGTCTTTCAGAAGATAGATCACCTCCACACCTTTGGCTCGGGTCCATAGCTTGAGGGACAGCTGGCCGCATTTAACTGTATATCTGCTGTGATCATGGAGGGGGAGAGGGGTCTTCCTTAAAACCGAAAGGAGGTTTTGGCGGGTGGTGTAACGGAGAATATTGAAATCAAGTTTTTTTCCCTAGTGTATTGGAAGCCTGTTGGCCCACCAGGCCTAAGCCACTGGGGAAAACATTTTTAATGCTTCTTTTAAACTAGTTACAGTGGGGCAGCTCAGTTGAAAACTTAGACGTAGTCATATTTTCAAATCTCCAGTTTGCTTTTAGCACTGACTTAATATGTAGGGCCCTGTGGAGTCTGTCTTATAGCTTTTTAAATTCTCAATTTCACCATTCTGTCCATGATGCTGTCATCACAGAAACTACTGGGCTCTACATTAATGCTGCCATCAGTGTGGGACCGGCTCCAGCTGGGCCCTCGTATTAAAAAAACAACACTTCGGGAGTGGTTACATGAGGAATTTGAGCTTTGGACCCTTACAGTCTTCCTGCTAGGCCAGTAATACAGAAGATGAATCTCCTCAAGCTAGCTCAGCAACATCAGACCGTCACTTGCCCTGTACTCTGTTATGGCCACCAAGCGTTTGAATAGCTCCTAATTTCTCCTCCGTTCCCTTTCCTATCTGTTGAAGTTCATCAGATTGTGATTTAAGGGAGCCACATTGCTTCTCCGGCACAGCATCCGCTAAGGTTTCAGACTTTCCCCTTGTGTTCAAGTTACTATTAGACAAAGATTCTTTGCTCGATTCCGCCAATGCTTTTTATAAGATACTCAGTCTAGCCAAATGGTTCAAGAAAAAGTTGTCTCAATGGAATAAATTAAGAAAAACAATGTGTTGAGCCTATTCAATCTATGCCAGTGTTTTTTTTGTACTCAATTTTAAAATATTTTTTTTAGTATGTAATTTTAAACTACAAGTATTCTGATGACAACTTTAACTTCTGCAAGCTGCTGCATGTGTGTTTATGCGTTGGCCTACACGCAGTGTGTGTGATGACTGAGGCCTGCTCATGTGTCTACATGCATGGTCAACATAGCGCGTGGGAGGTCATTCACAATAGGGGTGTTAAAATTGTGTGTGTGTTGTGGTGTGTGTGTGTGTGTGTGTGTGTGTGTGTGTGTGTGTGTGTGTGTGTGTGTGTGTGTGTGTGTGTGTGTGTGTGTGTGTGTGTGTGTGTGTGTGTGTGTGTGTGTGTGTGTGTGTGTGTGTGTGTGTGTGTGTGTGTGTGTGTGTTTAGAGGAAGGAGGTTACCTGTGGGGAGGGGAAGGTCAGCAAACATTCGCTTGTCACTGAGTCAACAGAGAGATAGCGACTGTGTGTGTGTGTGTGTGTGTCTATGTAGAAGTGTTTGTAAGTGACTCAGGATATGGACAAGGTATGGTCTGGTAGAAGACTAGATGGCTGGATAAACAAACGTGCGCGTGTGTTAGTGCGCGTGTGTGTGTGTGCGTGACACTAACAAGATAAGCCGCTTCACAGTCTGGAGATCCCTCAGATTTCTTATCAACACAGACTGACGTCTAAACGCGTCTAGCTTGTCAAGCCTCACAGAGTGCATCAACTAATTAAATACACAGTCAATACAGATGGGATGTGGTTAGCTTAGCTTAGCATAAAGCCTGGAAATAGGGGTAAAAGCTAGCCTGGCAAAGTGAAAAAACAAAACACACCTGAAACTCACCAATTCTAATTCATACTCCGACAGAGCAGATTTAAGTCCCGCCCACACCAGAGGGGAGAACAATGCATCGCCCTCCATTGACTTGTATTAAGTGAAGGGGCCTCCTTCCCAATTCTGTCTGCTAGAAAACAAAAGAAAAATGGTGGGATGCACTACCAACAGGGTAAAGAACCCAGAACTAAGATTTACAGGCTGCCAAACAAAACAACTGAGTCTCTATCAGCCAGATCCTGACACTCAGCGGGCCCAACCTTCCATGTGCTCTGACATTTGTCGCCACATGTCAGTCTTATGCTAACTATATTTCTGTAAGTCAAGCTAAAGCATTTTGACAGGAGGCAACTTGTGGTATAATGCTGTAAATTTTGCTATACAATTAATTGTTTCAGAAATAATTGCAATTAACAATATAATAGTCTCTTTCAGTCCAGTTTAAAAAGATGAATCCCAGGGTACATCTTTAAATCACTGTCATGTGACCCACATAATTTAATAACTCAGGTACACAGCTTATGAAGTAAACCACGCCTCTTTTTTATCATAAAACATCTTTAAATGAACATAAAATTGATATAGAATATTAGTCCTCTGAAAAAAAGGTGGGGGGTGGTGATGATGATGCAGCCCAGGATGTTTGGAGTTGCTATGGCAACAAGTGACCACCGCCTCTAGCATAGCATTGGTCAACAGTCTGACCAATAATCACTCTTTTTTTTTTTTTTCAAATTTGGAATATCTAAATAAAATTAACAAGTACTAACAGTGACTAACAGTCCTACCCCTTGAGACCTTAGCTAATGTTAGCAACTAACAAAGAAACCACAAATACGAAAAATAAACAAGGATTAGACTATTATGTAATAATTGTCACAGGCCTATGTGATAGGTGTAGTCCTGAGTGGAAAGTAAGAAGGAAGCAGACGTTCGCTTTGTGCTGATTTTACTTGTCACTTTGTAGGGACTGTATGATGATGCCTCAGTTTTTCTAGAGAGATGATTGGTCAGTAGTAGGGCTGTTTTTTTGTTTTTTTTGTGCGATAAATTTACACATCAATGTGTTTTCTCAAACCAATGTATTTGTTTGTACTTTCATACAAAAAAGTGATTACATTTTTTTCTGGATCAAGGTTTTTTTCTGAGCTTTTGCTCCTCCAGTAAAGTCACGTTGTTTACTTATGAGGATTACAACAGAGACTTCCTAGTCCGAACGGCAAACTTTATTACTCCATTCAACCTTGACAAACGCAGCGCATATCGGATCCTTCTGTTCATACCTTTCACAACAAAGCCCTAGACATAAACACTACGTAACTGTATACCAGAGGGAACTAAGATTCACTCAGAGCATTTTTCTAAAAGGAAACTCAATTAAATAATTTACATTACCTTTAAAACACACTGACCTCAGACAGCAAGCTGCTCTGGGTCAGTAGGATCCCGGTCGTTGGGGGGGTTTGCATCCCTGCCACTGAGAATAGTTTTAATTTGTGTCTCTTATGGGTCACGCCCCCAGTGTAACACTGTAACAGCCTTATGTTCTCTTTCCAAATGTATCTAGGCGGTTTATTTGCAATAGGACCACCTGAGGGTGTGTGAGATCACCTGCAGCCCTCTGCACTGTGGTTGTTGTTGTTGTTGTTGTTTCACCCCCACATGTGGGGGGTGTGCCTCTGAGTGTCACCTCCTGGAACGCTCACTGCATCGCCCTCAGCACAAGCTTGTCGTCAAGAATAAATGCTTTTAATTTCTGCTTCTGTGAAATATACAGCAAGCTGACAGACACCAGGAGACAAACACACACATTTCATCTCTGAAACACACACACACACACACACACACACACCTCAGTCTGGAGTTTTGAAAAGGGCTCACCTGCTGTAAAGTCATCAGTATGATTTATAACCCTTCTCATCTCCCTGTCTCTCCCCCCTCCTGCTCTCTCAACCCCCCCAGCTTCTTCTCGGCGCTGCACCATGCCGCTCTGACGGGCACTCCAGAGCTGCTGTCTCTTCTGCTGGAGGCCCAGGCCACGGTGGATATCAAGGACATCAACGGTAACGTGATATCAGAACAGCTTTACCACCTGAACCAATGCCATCAGACAAACCTAGAACTGAGCAACAAAAAAGTCCCCGTTTGGGAAGGCAGTTGGGGTCAAATTCAGCCTGAAAACTTCCTCAACAGCTCTCCGACACTCAGCTGAAAATAAGTTTGACCCATATGAATAAATAGGATTCACTTTGAAGTTTGTCTGCCATGCAGTGACAGCAGTGCTGCAGCTAAGATCTGCAGCCTCCCAGCGGAACAAATGTAGTAGAATCCGTGCGGAGGGGCATCTGAGCCAAGTGGTGTAGTGCTCACACCCATGTGTCTCTGAGGTCAGCTAGATTTCTGAAGGACGGTTTTGCAGGTTGAGTTTACCTCCTTACCTCATACCGCCCTTCCTGACACCTTGTCACTGTCAGAATCCAGGGTCCCCTGCATTCTAAGTGGAACACACACCGCAGCATCACGTAGCATCCATAGCACACTCTGGACTGTTGTCAGGTTGGCCAGTCAGGGTGCTCAGTCCGGGGAGCCAGTGTCTGGTGTTCTAAAGCATTAATGCATATCAAGGCAGGGAAAAGGTAAAAGTATGCTAGGAGCACACTTTCATACACATTAAATATTAGAAGAACAGCTGATTTCCGACGCAACCACAGTGTCAGCGGGTGGTTCTTGTGCGTACCATAAAACAGATTCCTGCCGGCGCCACTGTCTCACGGTACCTATCATCATCATCATCATCATCATCATCATCATCATCATCATCATCATCATCATCACATCATCATCAAAAGACATTTTGTGTTGGCTGTTGTATAGACGAGGAACTGAAGTTTGATGAATAGAGATGATCAAATTAAATAGTCAAGTTTGATCATTTGGAACAAAAAAAAAGGAAGTACCCCAGACTAACAATGGGGGCAAGCTGTCTACCTTGAAATAAAGACTAACGCCTGAAGATAGTCATACTCTTTCATAAAAGAAAACATTAACCTTTGGAATGTAGCGCCTGTGCTCTCCCCCCCCCCCCCCGTTAGGCCTTATACGAGTGAGGTAACTGTAACTCCTACTAACCACTTCATCAAGAGAGAAGGTGTTTAGTCATCTGACAACCCACCTACATTCTGAATATGTATTTTTAAAGCTGCACCATTCAGTACTTTTTTTTTTTTATATCCAATGGACAATGGATGACTATGTGAAATGTAAAAAGGTGTTACTCAGCGCTGCAGAGTGTTTTATTACAGAGTGAATATTGGACTGGATTCTTTGAATTGTTTGCTAATATATTAGAGGTGGTAATGTGTCAACACTTCCCATAACGCAACTTGATCATTTCTTTTGAAAGACTTATCCTGCTTGGTTAACCCTGGCAGGCCCCCCTGATGACATCACCCCCTGATGACATCAAGGTTATGTTCTCAGTAGTGGGTCTTTAATGCACATCTCACTGGCTTTACCTTCCCGTCTCACGGGTGCCATCCGTCCCTCATGTCTTCGCCTCTAGGCATGCGTCCACTCCACTACGCAGCCTGGCAGGGGAAAGCAGACTCCGTCTTATTGTTGCTGAGAGCCGGAGCTTCAGTCAACTCTACTTCACATGATGGACAGATGCCCTTACATCTCTCTGCTCAGTATGGACACTACGAGGTGGTGAGTACACGTACACACACACACACACACACACACACACACACACACACACAACACACACACACACCACACACACACAAACACACACACCTCAGCCGCCAAAGGCAAAGCTCCAAGGGATTACCAGTCCTGCCAGTGAAATCGACCCCCTTTGTCTCTCAGTCTGTATTGTCTCCCAACGAAACCAGTCATACCATTAATGCCATGACACAAGAGTCTAAAAGCAGTGAACGCATACATTCCTTTCCTCCAGCCTCATCTGCTTGGCTCTTTAGCGATAGATACACATATCATGGACACACACACACACCTCGGCCTGTCATATAACCCGTATGGAGGCCTGACCTCTTTAGTACTACATCATCCAACACAGTCCTAAACACAGTATTGCCACAGTCGAGCGATCATGTGTTCCCCTCTTCTGTTCAAAGACAAAACGTCAACACACACAGAGAATGTGTCGGGATGAGTGGCATGTGAGTGAGTGTGCATAAAACATGAGGTGATATCACTTACCTTATCCTTTCTCCCTGTCTCTCAGTCTGAGATGTTGCTGCAGCACCAGTCAAATCCCTGCCTGATGAACAAGGCCAAGAAGACTCCTCTAGATCTGACCTGCGAGTTTGGCAGACTGAAGGTGGGTGTGTGGGTGTGGGTGGGTGGGTGGGTTATATCTATGAATAATGATCTGTTGTTATTTTTGACCATTGAGTTACATCTGTGCAAAAATATCAGGACTAGTATTCTAAGCCAAGGGGCTTGCACATGTATAAAACCTTGCATACACTATTTCAGACTTATTACTTACAGAAATTAGCAGTAAAGTTGTCTCGTGGTAGTAAATGAACAGGGTAGTTTTGTTTGAGAGGGTTTAGGTGCAGTATCGGGTTAGCGGTCGGGAAGCGGAACAGGAACGCTTCACAAACGAGGCTTTGAGTTAGCTCAATGTTTTAAAGTGGTAGAGCCATGGAGACACAGTTTGCACTTCAGTCTGATTTGTTACAGCGCTGTTACTCACTGGAGGGCAGGAAGATTCATACCAATCGTAATTGCAAGATTGGTCTAACAAATCGCAATTAGATTTTTTTACAACTTTATTGTTTAAATACTTCATAATAAAACATAATTTGGACAATATAGAATTATTTTATGGATTCTGAAAGCTGAAGATATATTGTTTTCCAAACACATTCATGTCGTCTATAAATAAACGATTATGAAAAACGATTGTTCTTGACTACACCGCGGGTTGGCCCCGATACCCGGGCTCTCAGGATCAAGAGGTTAACATGCAATGCATGCATGCATAAAGAGATTAAAATACAGTAAAAGAAACAGTGAGAGGTTATAATTAACTATGGTTTTGAATCAATTTCAATTTAATTTTTTGAGTCTGGAGTCACTTTTTTTTTGCTTTTGTAATATCTTCAAATATGTGATCTGGGGCCGTCCACTTCCTCTGGGTAAAAACACAGAATGCATTCTTCATTTTAGTCAGATTTAAAAGTATCAAACCAGCTGTTTTAAAGGCACAAGATACAGGAAATGACATCCACTCTGTTCAAAATGTGATGATGGACCGAAGTATTAGACAACTTTAAACTGATGATTAGGATCGGAATCATTTGGAAGATCTGGTTTTAAATTGATCATCGGTTCCAAATTTAACATGTGCAAGTTTTGGTTTCCGTGGCGGCCAGGTGCTTGTTGTGTCGCAGCCATGGAGCACAGTAAGCAGTGCTCTAGTGTGGCGTTTTTACATTGAAAAAGCCTTGTAACACTGTAAATCAAAAATAAAACTTTCCTTTTATCTGTGAAATAAGCAGGTTACTGGTTTTAACTCCACTCCTCAAAGAATCGGAATCGAGAGGAAGAATCTGAATTGTAATCAGAATACTTAAAATCCAAACAATGCCCAACTCAACTGTTGATGTTAGATGAAAAGTTATTAGAGTTCATCCTGAGGGCCATTTGGGGAATTCATTGGTGGATCTTTGCATTGAGAGACTAAATCTAAATCCAAATCTCCTCAGTAGTTACTTGCTTTATTCATGTAGTCATTTATTTATCTTATTTGCATGTCAAAAAACAGCCCATTTGGCCCATTTTCTCCTTTTTGGAAAGGGATGGGGCCAATGTCAAACATGAACCATGGCTTAGATAAAGTGACCCATCTAAATTAAGCCTGTTTGAGCGAAAGGAAAATAGGCTTCAGTGGCTCTTTTTGGACACACGCACACTGTAATGTTAAAGGGATTGCACACTGCAGTGTGTTTTACTGTTTCTCTGTCACATCAGTGGATTAGCCTGGCTGTAAGATGTATAGCTGGCCCTGTAATTCAGAATTAGGCACACGCACACGCACACACACACACACACACACACACACACACACACACACACACACACACACACACACACACACACACTTCCTATTCCTGTTAATGTTCCCTCGTCTGGTCTGAGTGTGGAGTTTAGCTGTGAGAGAATAGAAGGCTCTGGGCTGTTTTTGTGACACACAGACTTTGTGTGTGTGGAGGCTGTGGTATCTTTAGACAGCTGCTGAGTAGTTGATAAGCCTCTCTGTACTAGCTTGACCCTATATACACTATAAGGTACCAAATACGTATATTATTTCAATCAATATATTTTTACCACCCAACCTCAGCTAGCAGGGCTCTGCATGCTTCTTTAAGTATTGCTAATGCTGTAATTCTTGCCCTGATTCTGCCACTCATCGGTTGTCACAGCTCACACTTCATCTGCATTTTGGTGTCTTTGATTTTCTCCTCAGGTGGCTCAGTTACTTCTGAGCAGTAACATGGTGGCGGCGCTGTTAGAAGGGGAGGGGGGGCACGACAGCCTGGACCCTCCATCCACCACCCCCCTCCACCTGGCTGCCAGGAATGGACACAAAGACATCATCAAGTAAGATCACTGTGAGGAGCAGTGTTTGAAATGTGCTGTTGTTCTATCACGTGTCTATTTCTACCCTCTCATCTTCACCCACTGCTACTGCTACTGGCTGCTTTACCATAGTCCGCCATGTCCTGACCTTCCCCCTTAGCGCTGGGGAGGAGGGTCTGGCTAGTCCACATAGCATTCCTGGATGGGAGAAAATCATGCTCTGGGTTATTGGCATTTCTGTAAATCAATCACAATCATCTTGGGCGGGTCTAAACTCCGGACGGAGCCCTGGTGCCTCTGCTAAATAGTCTCAGGAAGGAAGTTGTTTTGGTGGAACATGTGTACGTTCAGAAGTAGTTTTAGTCATCAGCAGAAAAAACTGATTGGGCAGATAGTCTAGCTAGCTGTCTGGATTTACCCTGCAGAGACCTGAGGACCAGGTAACCATAGTCCTCAGATTGGACAGATAGTCTAGCTAGCTGTCTGGATTTAACCTGCAGAGATCTGTGGACCAGGTAACATGGTCCTCAGAAATCCACCAGAGGTTTGAACGCCAACACAGAAACACCAATACCTAAACAATCCCGGAAGTGGAACGTCGTGGATACAGACTAGCCCTGGCCACTGGGAATCATTTTTGTATGTACTGTATGTTTAAGATGTTACAGTTACAGTGGGGCGGCTTGGTTGGAAACTTAGACTTAGTCATATTTTCAAATCTCCAGATAGCTTTTAGCACTGACTTAATGTGTAGGGCCCTGTGAAAAATACCTTTTTAATTATCAATTTTGCAATTCCATTCATGATTCTGTTATCACAGAGACTATTTGGCTCTACATTAATGCTGCCATCAGTCTGGGACTGGCCATCGGTATAAAGACAAACAAAATAAAAAGATAAAAGACTTTTCTGGGGGAAACCCTGAGCTGAATGTCTGCTATAAGTCTCAACTTCTCCATCTCTGGCCTGCAGATAGGCAGTCCACTTATAAACATTAAGTATAAACATGCTATGGCAAGGTCCTCCGCATGGAGTCTCCTCCGGATCAAATTTCTTTATGAATTTTCACAATCAGAGACCTCTTCTTTTATCTCAATTAATACTTATTACAGTTGTTTTCCTACATAACTAGAGAGTATACATAATTTTGTTATTGTATATCATATATATAACAAAGTCTTTCCATCTTCCCTGGAATGAACTTATCTCCTGGTTGTCTGAGTGCAAATGTTTGAGCTTTAGTTCTCACCAGAGCCAGAAAGCTTCTCCAGCTATACAAAGAGTAGGTGCTATAAGACTTCTGCTGTAGTGTGGCAGTCTTTGAAGAGACATAAATCCCTTAGTGGGAGATCACAGCCAAATTCTGCTGAGTAAACTCTGAATAAACTTGTGTGCTAATGCAGTCACTTTTCTTATTCCTGTTTGTGTTGAAAGCTCATCTTTTCTCCTCCATGTCGACTGTTCAACTTTCCAGTTGAGGAGGAGGAGGAGAGAGGAGGATGGTGAGGGTATTGCAAAAGAGATCTGATAATCGCTAGCAGCATGTCTGAGAGGCAGGGTGGAGTTACTTGGCTTAACACATACATATTTACGCAGATATGCTGGCAGAAAAAGCACACTTTTAGGTATGGGGAAAGTGTTTCACTGGGATTAAGTATCACTACAGTTGAGTGTGTTGTTTCTGTTATGGAGAGTGTTACTAGTTTGGCTTTCTGGAGCTACCTGAGGGGAAATGTTTGGCCCCTGCAGCTGTGGGTTAGGGCCTGACACATGTATGTTTCTGTGTAGTCTTAGTGCAGTATAATAGTAGCAGTGCTAATGGTAATAGCAGTGCTAGTAATTGTCCCAGTAGTAGCACAAGTAGAAATGTTACTGCCTTAAAGGCTGGTATCGGTAAGTACTGGAGTTTATGCCCTGATCTGACAGCACATAATTTAGCCCCAAAGAAAATCTACTTTCAAGTAGTCATTTTCTTTTCACTTACTGTCAAACTGGATAATAAAAGAAAGTTTGATGACATTTATTCTCTGAGTTTGTTCAAGTTTCACAAATAGTTTAACCCAAGCCTTAGCTAAAACATTAAATCTTTGTATTTTTAACATGCTGGTTTAAGATTGACACTCGGTATCGCAATCCGTATTGAGAGGGGAAAAATGAAACTCCTTTTCTTGAGGGCGAGGTCTAAACCCCTCTCGCCAATTACACACACTTTCTCTGTGTTGGCGCTCTAACCTGCGGCTGATTTCTGAGGACTATGGTTACCTGGGCCTCAGGTCTCTGCAGGGTAAATCCAGACAGCTAGCTAGACTATCTGTCCAATCTGAGGACTATGGTTACCTGGTCCTCAGATCTCTGCAGGGTAAATCCAGACAGCTAGCTAGACTATCTGTCCAATCTGAGGACTATGGTAACCTGGGCCTCAGATCTCTGCAGGGTAAATCCAGACAGCTAGCTAGACTATCTGTCCAATCTGAGGACTATGGTTACCTGGTCCTCAGATCTCTGCAGGGTAAATCCAGACAGCTAGCTAGACTATCTGTCCAATCTGAGGACTATGGTTACCTGGTCCTCAGATCTCTGCAGGGTAAATCCAGACAGCTAGCTAGACTATCTGTCCAATCTGAGATTTCTGCTGACGACTAAAACTACTTCTGAACGTACACATGTTCCACCAGAACAACTTCCTTCCTGAGACTATTTAGCAGAGGCACTGGGCTCTGTCCGGAGCTTAGTCCCGCCCAAGATGATTGTGATTGGTTTAAAGAAATGCTGATAAACCAGAGCAGGTTTTTCCCCTATCCAGGAATGCTATGTGGACTAACCAGACCCTCCTTTGCAGCACTGTGGAGGAAAGTCTGGCAATGCGAGAATAGGTAGGGGGCAATTTAGGCCCGGTGGGCCACACACTGGGGGAAACTATCTCAAGGTTTCATAGCAAGATGAAAGTGTTGCTGCTGAGGAGAGGACGGTGCAGCTACAGTAGCTTGGCTTCAGGCTGCTTTTTTCATCAAACTTGGGTGTTTGATATTCCTCCTGTCCTGACTTGTGTGATCTCTTCATGCCAAGTTAGTTTGTCAGCAGAAACCACGTTTCACAAGTCACTAGTAAGGTCAAACTGATGTGAACATATTTCTGTGGTAGTCCGGGAAAGCATTCAGTCTCAGTGTCAGGGCCGCTGTATTACAATATTTAGATCAAACTTCTTATAATCTTACAAGGTGTTTATTTTGATTCTCTATTGTGTTGCCCTCTACGACTTGCTTACTTGTAATATTGACTTTTTTAAGACTTTTTTTCTGTTGTAATTTCACAAGAAATAGTAATATGTCCACAATAGTTCCACTTGTTAGGTTCCAATAAGTTTATTTCAATACTGTATTAAACAGGTGGGAGCAGTACGGGTTAATGGAAGGAAGTGATGTTCCATGGTTTGTGGTTTACAGTTGTATTCTTACTACATGATGGCTCTTTTCTCATAAAAATGAATACATTTACAATAGAATTGTAATACTTCAAGAATAAGTTGTAAGTCATATAAAGGTGTTTTTAATTTTGGTTTATTTTAATGCCCTGTTGTAATAAACGGGTGAGCACAGTCCTTCAGCTTTGATGTGTGAAATACAGGAAGTGATTTTTCTTGTCAAATTTATCTTACGATATTGACTTTTTTTCAAAGAAATCTGTAATTTTACAAGAAAAAGTCATAATATGAGAGTAAAGTTATAATTTTGAGAAATCAAGAGAATGATGTAATATTATAACATGTTTGTTTTTCGTGGCTCTAATACTCGCTCATACAGTGTGAGGTAGCAGACGGCGTTTAGCGGCCTCAGTCATTTACACAAGTCACACACTGTCCTCACGCTCCGTGGGGGGGGTATTCAGCCTGTAAGTGGTGAGGATGATTACAATTCAGTTTTATTTAGTTTGATGTAACTTGTTTGACAGATCAAATTGTTTATCATTTATTTGCCATAGTTCCTTATGTAGTTACCTACACAAAGAAAATGAAAAGACTGTTCTCTACCAGCCACTTACAGGGCAACAGGGAAAGACAACCATCATACAGAAGTACATAAGATTACATAGACTAAAATATATAAAACCATAAAAGAAACATTTAAGAACAGTTCAAACAGTCCAGGGTACAGTGTTTAACAGTGCTGTAGTGTGTAGGACAGTTTAGGGCTGGTATGAGGGAAATAGGCGAAAACATTGTTGAATATCGTGATAACAATATTGCTTGCGATAAATCAACAGATTCTAAAGTGTACCGAGTTCTGCATTTCTACTGCTTTCACTATTCTTCTAAAACACAACACGCTGCTTGTTGAATTTAAAAGGAAGTCATTTCTTACTTTTTTCTCTCCATTGAACAGGTTGCTGCTGAAAGCTGGCATCGACATCAACCGGGCCACCAAAGCAGGGACGTCTCTGCACGAGGCCGCCCTCTACGGCAAGACGGAGGTAGTGCGGCTGCTGCTGGACGTAAGCAGACGTGACATCTAATTTCTGTCATCTAATGTGGGATTATGGAGGCTGACACTGCTATTTCTGCATCGAAGGAGTAGATGGAAAAACAATGTCTTAAACTAACACAACTACACTACAATTCCACTGTTATTCTTTAATAAAGGAGGGAGGCTTTCGAGGGAGGCTTTGTTTTTAAATTGCACCTCACCCACACTAATCTCTTTCTCTCTCTGTGTGTGTTGTGTGTGTGTGTGTGTGTGTGTGTGTGTGTGTGTGTGTGTGTGTGTGTGTGTGTGTTAGGCGGGCATCAATGTGAACATGCGCAACACATACAATCAGACAGCTTTGGACATCGTCAACCAGTTCACCACCTCCACGGCCAGCAGGGAAATCAAACAGTTGCTGAGAGGTGGGCAGCTCTCAACAACACGTTGTGATAGTTCAGTCTTGCTGTTATGAACTGTGGATTTTAGGTCGAGACCGAGGCAGGGGAAACAGTGGGCGAGGGCCAATTTAAAATTCAATGCTGTGGTTGTATCTTCCTGTTTCTGTGCAGAGGCATCCAGCAATCTGCAGGTCCGAGCGCTGAAGGACTACTGGAACCTCCATGACCCCACTGCTCTAAACCTCAGGGCTGGAGAGCTTATTATGGTACTTGTTTTTGTCTGTTTGTTGCGAAAGAAACTTCTCTTTTTAATGGCTGTCTACTATAGCAAGCCATGGGTTCACTCAGCAGACTCTTTCCTGCGTCATGTCTTCCAGCTGAATTGTCAGGGGCTCCAATGAGAACTTAATTCTATTTTTAGCCTTTGTTAGCTTTGTTAGCTTTGTTTGTAAAGCAGTGTATTTATATGTTGCCTTAAAGATGTCAGAAGGGTAATGTATTGGTTAGTAGTGCTCATATTAAAAGAGACTTTGAAAAATATCAGAAACACACTGAAATCTAAAATCAATGTAAATAATCAAAATGAAGCATATTACAGATCACTGTCAATAATCAGTGGAATCCAGTTTACACACACACACACACACACACACACACACACACACACACACACACACACACACACACACAGAGTGTTTGTGTGGGCTGTTGCAGGTAATTGAGTGTTCCCTAAGCAGGAGACCATAGCAGAGAAACAGGCACAAACCTGCTGCTGTTGCTCTCTCTGTGTGCACTAATTCATGTGTGTGCACATCTGTGTGTTTGTTTGCTCACAGCGCCAGGGTGTGATTTTTCCGGGAGCGATGTGTGAGATTTCCCTCTTTCTGGTCTACTAATCCCCGGTGGGGACAAAACGTATCCCCGGGTTGAAAGCGCTGTGTTTAATGTTGACACCATGTTGTGCTATTTAATACTGAGATTATTTTCCATTGAATATTGAAGTTCATTAATAAGTGTTTTGTCATTGCTGGCTGAGTGGCTCTATATCCATGGAATTGGAAAGGGGATTTAATTCTTGCAGGTTTTGTTGTGCATTGCTCACGGCTGTGTATTTTGATATCTTTATGCGAGTCATCATTGTGACATCCCAGACTCCTGTATGAACTTGCATGTTGTTGTGCGTTATCCTGTCAGAAGATAGACGTGTTTGTGTTTGTCCTCTCCAGGCATTTAGTTAACACTCACATCAAATAGACTGTGCACTTCCAGCTCATTGGCTCTCTCATTATGGTTCTAAAAGCATGCCTTGGGGAGTCACACATGTGGCATGCATACTTAGAGAAAACTAAGAAAAAAAACAATAGAATCACAATCAAATCAAGAAGAATCATGTCATGTCAAAATAGAAGCCAGAGCAGGTTGATTGTAGAAAAATAAATAAAGACAGATGCCTTTAAAAACCAAATAAAGTAATAGATCTAAGAGAGCTGGGCAAGATGTACAATCAGATGGTGCTTTAAATTTTAAGAATAAGTTGTGTCCCATAGTCCTGTCTAACGTGATGGTGAATGGTTGCGAGGCTAATGCTGTGTGCAGTGACTGAAGCGTGCTGCTAATTTGTCGGTGTCAGGTGGTGGAACAACACTCAGACGGCCGCTGGAAGGGTCACATCCATGACACCCAGCGGGGGACGGACCGCGTGGGCTTCTTTCCCCCCTCCGTGGTGGAGGTCCTCAGCAGACGAGCAGGTAGGCAAACGGCAGCTCACACACAACATCCGCATCCACTCAGAGACACTGGAGATGGAACTAAGGACGTTTACTTAAGTCCTGCAGCTAGTGAGAAGACCTTAAGTTGAGTTTTTTTCCATTTGTTTGACCTTGAACAAGCTAGAACAGAAAATGCTGTGCATGCATTAATGCAGCAGTGGAATGTAACTAAGTAGATTTACTCAAGTACTGTACCTAAGTAGACATTTTTCATACCACTAGCGACTTCTGCTCTTCTACATTTTAGAGAGAAATATTCTACTTTTTACTCCACTACATTCATCTGACAGCTTTAGTTACTAGTTACTTTAGTTACTAGTTACTTTCCACATTAAGATTCCTGCACACAGAACACATGTAGTTTATAAATCTGATGTTTATTATAAAGTAACCTGGCAACAATATAACGCCTCCAGGTCCAGCTGAGATGATGAGACCATTAAACACACAGCTGGTTGGATCCTTTACTCTTTCTACAATGGGAGGATTTTTTTTTACTTTTAATACTTTAACTATAATGTCCTGATGATACTTACATATGTTACTTAAGTAAAACTTTCACTGCAGGACTTTTGCTGTCACAGAGTATTTTTACAGCATGGTATTAGTATTTTTACTGTAGTAAAGGATCTGAATACTTCTCCCACCGCTGCATTAATGCAACTTGAGTCTTACTGTTCCCTTTGCTACAGCCTTTGTTTTTAACCGTACTCTGGGCTCAGTAAGGGCTGGGTGTCAACCAGGCCACTGGGGCCTCTTTAAACCTGCTCAGATTCATTGATTAGTTGTTAAAATCGCCAACTATTTTGATAATCAGTTTGAGTAATTTTTGTGTTGTCAGCTTGTTAAATGTGAATATGTACTAGTTATTTTCTCTCCTCTGTGACATTTTAGAGACCAACTAATCCATTCATCCAGAAAATAATTATCCGATCAATCGAAAAAAGAATGTATTGTCACCTATTTTGTTAGTGAAGACCACTGAGATCAAAGCAAGGATAAATGTAAATGTAAATGTGCTGTATTTATATAGCGCTTTTCCAGTCTTAACAACTGCTCAAAGCGCTTTTTTTACATCTACAGGAAACATTCACCAGTCGCACACATTCATACACTGTGGCCGGGGCTGCCGTACAAGGTGCCACCTGCTCATCAGATATACATTCATACACACTCGCACTCCGATGCGCAGCACTGGGGGCAACTCGGGGTTCAGTGTCTTCCCCAAGGACACTTCGACAATGACTGCAGGGGCGGGGATCGAACCACCAACCTTCCAATTGGCAGGCAACCGCTCTACCACTGAGCCACAGCCGCCCACATAAGTGTTTATTATATCATACTCTGACTATTAGAACTTTGTCCCAGAGCCAGAAAGGACCTCACACACTGGGGCTGGAGCTGCAGAGCGGTGTTAAAGGGGCTAACATAACCCAAGGGTTATATCTAGGCTAAGAATATATATCCCCCCCCCCCTTGTACACTGGCAGGATCTATCATAGCATGCTTGTAAATCATCAGATTTAATCCCTGTGAATGAAATGAATATGATCCCCATGCTTGTTTTGCAGCTGTAAAGCAATTGGCATTCAAACAGCGAGACTAGCACAGTGAGGGGTCCAATAACACACACACACACACACACACACACACATAGATACTAACACACAGAGACACACATTAATAGGATTACTATGGCCAGATTGCAAAGTGTCAGCTCAGTACTAAAACCGTGTGTGTGTGTGTGTGTGTGTGTGTGTGTGTGTGTGTGTGTGTGTGTGTGTGTGTGTGTGTGTGTGTGTGTGTGTGTGTGTGGTGTGTTGTGTGTGTGTGTGTGTGTGTGTGGTGTGTGTGTGTGTGTGTGGTGTTGTGTGTGTGTGTGGTGTGTGTGTGTGGTGTGTGGTAGACAAGAGACAGAGAGTTTGACTTTAAGTCGGTGACAGGCCCTTGCTTATGAGGCAATCTCAGTAGTGTGTATGTGCGCCTAAGCTCTGTGATAATGTCAATGGTGTCAGCAACTGTGGACCAAACATACAAAGGAAAAATAAGCTCTCTGAGCATCACTGGTGATCTCCCACTCTCTTTCAGCAGCCTCTTATGTAACACCCTTTTTTAGTGGCTGTTCCAAATATTGAATGAACAAGAATACGTAAGGGTCCGAATGTGCTCACCACACTTCAAAAGGGTGGTTTTGTCGCCGTCTTACAGCCTGTTCCCATACCAGTGCATGCACTTCAAACTGACACACACACACCCGCATGTACATGGACTTCCTTCACTCACTCATGCATGCCAGCCTCAATCCATCCTGTCTCCCTGACCATAGGGGGCACTCTTTCCCGCCAAGCCTCCGTGCCTTGCCAACGGCAACAATATGTGTCCAGAGCTCCTCCCTCAAGCCACGGCCTTGCCCCTCAGACTGATGACTCATACACCCTGGGCAATGATCCCACAGGTAGACACACACACACACACACACACACACACACTCACACACACGAGCATCAACTTCTTTCCATCTGTTCACCACCTGTAACACATGTCCTTCCAGGCAGTGATGGATTATTGAACAGACCTACCGGGCACAGGCCAAGGGCCCCAAAAGCTCAACCACCCCCTCTGTTTGAAGTGACTGTTAACATTGCTTGTTGGAAAGTCAACCAAACAAATACATCGTCTCATAATCTGTCCCTGCTCCCAGGGTTCACCTTTCCTTCCCAAACAGCACCCTGGTCCCCGTCTCCTCTGGTGCTTAGCGTCAGTCCACTCCCAGCATTCAGTGAGTCTCTCTAAAGTGTGTGTGTGTTTGTTAGGTGCTCCACCTGACAGTCAGCTCTCCTCCCCAGCTAGTCGTGCTAGCCCCACTCAGGACATTTGGGTCCTCCGGAGCTCTCCCACTGGTAAGGGTGTGTGCTCCCAACCAGCCAGCCCTGTGTGATCCCATCCCAGGCATTCCTCTTTAAGGAAGCTTATTCCCATCTTTAACCCTTTATATCATCATCCCCCAACCCTCTAATAATCCAGTACCCATAACCATTGTGTTGTCTTGCAGCAGGACATAATGGTAAGTGAGCAGCACTCCTTTTAAAGCCTTTTCTAAGACCCCTGTGTTACTCCTGACCCTGGGTTACTGCTTTTTTTTGCAGCTGTTTTTGCAGCTTGCTGGTGCAGCAGCGATTGTGTTTAATGATATGTCTTGTATCAATCGCAGGAAGCTGATTTGAATTGAAATCGTATCGTGGCAGACTTTGTTATATTGTTTGTTATATCAGCAAATATTGTAATACATATACAATACTATCGTATTGGGATAAAACCTGTGATTTACACCCCTACCATTCAACTCCCCCTGAAATCACGCATTGTCATTTTTACATTTCTGTTAATTTGGAAAAAGAATGATTTGCAATTAGTGAACTTTATACATGTTGGTAGGCCTTTTTTAACTTTGGACAGAGCCAAGCTTCCAGTCTGTATGCTAAGCTAAGCTAAGCCCCTCCCAGCCTCCATACATGCCCACTGACATGAGATTCGTATCGATCTTCAAGATTCAAGAGGTTTAACTTACACCATGCAATGCAAGTTAGCTTTGTCCGTCTTCATTACACAGTGAAAGAGAAAGTAAAAATAATACAATAAAGCTGAAACAAACAATAAAACTAACACAAAATGTTGTAATATTTTGACTAATTTAACTAATTTCTTGGAAAGAAAGAAAAAAAACTAATCCCTTAAGGGTGACTAGGAATATCTAATGACTTGCTAAAAGTATGCAGTGCACTCAGAGCACATACCTTAACCTACAAATTAACACCTACAATCTTTTAGGATCAAATTCTATGCGAGTCTGATTGTACACTGTCTGATTTTGTGTGTGTGTGTGTGTGTGTGTGTGTGTGTGTGTGTGTGGTGTGTGTGTGTGTGTGTGTGTGTGTGTGTGTGGGTGTGTGTGTGTGTGTGTGTGTGTGTGTGTGTGTGTGTGTGTGTGTGTGTGTGTGTGTGTGTGTGTGTGTGTGTGTGTTTTCTGTCAGGTGACAGGAACAGTGTTGGGAGTGCGGGCAGCGTGGGCAGCAGCCGCAGCGCCGGGAGCGGCCAGAGCTCAGAGAGCGGCCACAAACACAACGGGATTCCAAATCGCCAAAACGCTGACTATACCAAGGTTAGATCTGCTCATATGTCTCCACTATCACGTGCACATTGTCATTAATATTCACTTGTTTGCAATTAAAACGTTTATTAAAATGTTCAGAGAAACTCCCACACACTGTCTGAAGACGGTCTAGGACAAAATGTTGCCTACTATTAATCTTTATAGTTTCTTTACAACCTATGACCTGCTTGGCCCCCTCCGTCGCACCTGTCTCACATTGTATTTTTCTGTACTGATGAACATTTTAGTACAAGAAGATCTGACCTGCCGTGTTAGATATGTGTGCAGTGGACCTCAGTATTAATTGCATCTTCTTTCTTGGTGTTTGTGTGCAGCCGGCTCCCTCTGCTGGCGAATCAGGAGACAACTTCCACGTGGCTGGAGCAGAGCACAGGAAACAGGCATACGGATCCACAGGTCGGTCTTCTGTCTTCTTCCTGCTTTTAATAACAATTACATATATTATATTTATAGATATAATATCAATTCCAATGATAAAACTCTGTCTCGGCTTCTTTCTACAAACAAAAAAGTTGTAATTACAGAAATAAAAGTACTATTATAAGAATATAATGAGGAATACATTTCTAGAATTACAATGAAAAGTTTGCTTTGAGAACAAATGATGTTTGTATGGTATGATTAGATTGAGGAGTCTAGTATCATGACGGTCATGATCTGACGGTCTATGTATACCCTACAGTTACTCTTTAGTCTGGGAAAAGTGTTACCTATGAGCAAAAAATCAGCTCTGGTCTGTGCCTGCAGCCAGTGTCACCTCTGGCTATCTTCACTAAGCTACGACTCAGCAGGGGCCGTTGGGCTCCATCTCCACAGCAATGTTTAGATTTTTTTGATGACGTTTGAGTTTTAAGCCAAAAGTGATCTCGGTGCACCGGGTGTTTTTATCTCCAGTAGAAGAACTGATCACACCCAAACTTGTAGTTGCCATGGTAAAATTTGTAGTTATAATTCCAGAGAACGAGACATCGCGACTGATAGAACAAATCAGGTATGAGAAATGTTTGCGTCAGTGTAGAGCAGGGGGAATGAGAGGGGGGGAAACGACAGAGGAGGGGGAATGAGAAGGGGTGAACACCAGAGCAGGGGGAATAAGAGGGGAAACACTAGAGCAGGGAATGAGAGGGGGAAACACCAGAGCAGGGGGAATAAGGGGGAAACACTAGAGCAGGGGAATGAGGGGAATAGAGAGGAGGAAACACAGAGCAGGGGGAATGAGAGGAGGAAACACCAGCAGCAGGGGGAATGAGAGGGGGAAACACCAGAGCAGGGGGAATGAGAGGGGAACACCAGAGCAGGGGAATGAGAGGGGGAACACACAGAAGCAGGGGGAATGAGAGGGGGAAACACCAGAGCAGGGGAATGAGAGGGGGACAATGTAGCAAAAGAGATTCCTTTTTATACCAAACGTAGCAATATAAATGTACCGCCTAGTCCTGTTGGGATCCTTCTCCACTAAGAAGCTTAGGAAAGAGGCTGTACACTGTCGGGGGGGGGGGGCTGGATGAAGTCAGTAGTTGGTTTGAGGAAAGCGTGCACGTTTACTTCCACACCTCCTCAGATAAAGCAGTGTCTTCTCATCCAGAGAGATTCTTTCTCCCTGTCATCTTGTTTCCAGGGAGTCCTGACGCCTGAGCTTTAATCCTTTTCTGATGCCAGCAACTCTGCACTCTTTGACTCCGTCCAGTTATGGATTAATACTAAACATCATGTTGTAGATTTCACTTCCTTAAATGTCCTTACCTCTATGATAATAATGCTTATTGGTCAAAAGTCTCTGGTCCTTTCTCAATTTACACATAAAAGGAGACAGCTCTCACCTCGTAAGTATTCAAATCTCACAACATAACGTTTATCTTGAAATATTATGACTTTTTCTTGTAAACTATTCATACTCTATTTTCTATGTATAGCAATTTTCTTCCTCTTAATATTATGACTGTCTAGAAATTACGACTTATTTCACATAACATTATGACTTTATGCTTAAAATCTTTGTCCTCTTCGAATTTTTATGTGCCAGTATATAGTTTGTTAATTACATAATAAAAAATATTTGATCACAAGGCTCATAAGCAAGAAATACATTTAGGTAAACGGCATCAAACCCTGCATACTATGATTGTAACATGTTAAACGTCACTGTAGCTACTACCTGAGGAATGTGATGACAGACCCATGCTGCAGTAGTGCTTTAGTTCTGCAGATTGAACTGTTATTGCTGTAGGTCTCAAAGGAAATGAGATGGGAGGAGAGGGGAAAGGTTTAACTCACCTCTCCACAGAAACCAATAAAACCAGAAGCTTCTCTCCACCACCCCAGCCAGTAGGAAACACTGCAGGCTGGCAGAATGCCTCTTTGTGTGTGCATGCTGATAGAATGCCAGGTGCAGAAAATCAAAAAATAATCATAATCACAAATGATCATTCCCTCCAATATCGTGAATCACATTGCAAATGCAATATCAGTCAAAATAATCCCAATGAGATATTTTCCTCAAATAGTGCAGCCCTATCATGGAGCGACATGCAAGTTGAAGCGGAGGATCTGTGTTGACCTCAGGCTGAATGCAAAGGAGGGTTAAGTTAAGTGAAGGAGAAGAGGAATGAGGAGTTGGAGGGAGGGGTCAGAGGGAGGAGACAGGAACAGTAGCAGAAACAGCCAAACCTATTTGTTAAATAGAAAAGCAGAGAAGAGATGGGAAGACTGAACTGGAAAGAAATGTCTGTCTGCGTGAGGGATAGTCAGAAGGAAGGATGAAAACGTCGGGAGCCGCGCTGCTCTCCTTCCTCCTGAAGGGTAAGAAGTCATGGCAGTGTGTCCAGGCTGGGGGGGGGGGGGGGGGGGTTGCGGCATTCATTCACATTCCTGATGAGTTGGAATTGACATAAATTTAACATCTGACCTATTTTTTTAGCAGTTCCTGCAGGTCCTTCCCTGCTATAAATAATTGTAAAACGACAATCTCTTTCCAGACATATATTGATATGTAATATTGAGTCAGATGTTTGTTGGAGTGTACCCACTGTTACTTTACTTGGGCATTGTAAAGAGCAGCCTTTTTTAATTTTCTTAAGCCGATAGTTTGATTTGTCCTTAGGCCAAATACCTGTCCACGAGGTACTGCGTTTTACTCTCTGTGGAGACCAGGGCCCCTGACCTTCCCCACAAAGTAGAGAAAACAGCGAATAAAATAAAGAAAGATAAGCAAGACAGAAAACAGGGATGGGTCAGGTCTGGATGGATAAAACCTGAGGTTCTTTGGCCTCAGGGCATCCAAACTTTTGGATTAACTTAAAGTTATTCTGTACTTCCGAAGTTCTTTCTTGTGTTTACGTGAGAAGATTGATATGACCCATGTCTGTGTGTTTGGTACAGAACTGGAATCAGGACTATGTTAGCCTAGCTTAGCATAAAGACTGGAAGCAGGAAGAATCAGCTAGCCTTGCCTGTTTAAAGTTCTAAAACAAGCCCACTTTGTTTGTTTAAACTAAAACATAAAGGCAGCTTTAATTGTACAGCACATTCCAGCTACCAGAGCAGTTAAAACAGTTAAAATACAAGTATAAATGTTACAGTGCAGTGTAAGAAATGAAGAGTCACTTATAAAAAGAAGAGTGTTCAGCCTTGATTTAAAAGAAGTGAGAGGTGCAGCACTAATCTGGGAGTTAGGTCCAGATATGTGGAGCATAGACAGTGAAGGTTCAGTTCTGACTCTGACAGAAAGCAGGGCAGACCCAGACCACCGGAGAGGTCTGGAGGGTTCAGAATGTAGCAGCTGATCAGAAATAATCCAACTATACTATTTGTAAAAGTGCTGCATATATATAGCGCTTTTCTAGTCTTTACAACTGCTCAAAGCGCTTTTACATCTACAGGAAACATTCACCATTCACACACATTCATACACTGTGGCCAGGGCTGCCGTACAAGGTGCCACCTTCTCATCAGATACACACTCACACACATTCACACACATTCACACTGCGATGCGCAGCACCGGGGGAAACTCGGGGTTCAGTGTCTTGCCCAAGGACACTTCGACGTGGGACTGCAGGGCCAGGGATCGAACCACCAACCTTCCGATTGGCAGACAACCGCTCTACCACTGAGCCACAGCCGCCCTTAAAAACCAATTCTCCTATGACAGTCAGAAAGTATGATTTGGGGGAACATTTTAGATTAGGTAACTTGATGTGATTTAGCCTTAAAGAGCAGAAAGACAATCGATGCAAGCGCTCGCCTCAGGCAAAGACGGAGAGAATGGGAGGAAAGGTGCATTCCTCAGAGGTCTGTGCTAATGTGTCAGGACAGAGAGCGAGATGAGTCATGAGTGGGTTCAGAGGGTTTCAGATCAGGTAGATAACACACCTTCACTCACCGGCAGTGACCCAACAACAACAACAACCGCTCTTACAGCCGCGACTGATTCCACATGATTACTCATTAGTTTGACATGACTGATGTTAATGCAGACAGGGCTTTAAATCACAAAAACTCACCAGCCAACATGGCTAGTACATATTTAAAATTACCTGCCAATCCGATTCTCCACTAGCCAAATGTGTGTTTGTTTTTCCCTAACTAACTTTACTACTTACCTGCAGCTCCTCTGGGTGGCTTTGCGCTATTCCGTTTGTCTTCTCTGTTTTAGCGTATCTCGTGTTCCACGCACGCTAGACACGTAGCCATCGGTTGTACGACACGTCAAGAAAAATTGATAATGGGAAATGTAGGATTAGTAGTGCAAGCAGTGTTGCCAGATAAAGATTACGTTTAAAGCCATTGAATGCAGACTATATTAGGAACTTGCTCATATGTACATTGATGTTAGCATTTGATTACATCCAGCTTTGACTCACCTGCCAGACACTTGTTCCTGTTGAGTCTTTGTCTGGTCTTGTTTCCGTTGGCATGCTGACCCTGCAGACAGAACGCGTTCAGACAGCCTGCCTCGGCCATCTGACGGTCCGGCAGAAACGCAGGTCTTTGTATTCATTTTGAATGGGGGTAGTCCGTTTAGGCCGCAGCGGGGGTCGCTGCATTGGGGAAACGCAAGAAAACACAGTGGGCCTGCAGCGAAAAGTTGAGACTGGCTCAACTTTTAGAGAAACACAAGCCCACGTCACGCTGTGGTGGTCCATCATGTAACTGGAGATCAGACTGGTCGGTGTGTTTAGAGCTGTAGTTTGAGGCGGTGTGAGAAACAGGAAACATTACTGCTTCTATTGCTGCCACACAAATGTTTTTAACCAAACACAAGCTCTGATCTGCCCCGCAGCTGAGAGGACTCTCTTTGTCTTGCTCCTCTTTTGTTCCTCTCTCTCTCTCTCCTGGGAAATAAAGCTGACTTCAAGTGAAAATCTATAAACGATCTGACTGAAATTTAAAGTCTACTTGTCCGTTGTTGGGGGGTTTAAGAACACAACAGGACAGCACACAAATGGGCCAATACAAACGATACACAAATCACCAGATTGCTTTTTTTGGTCTGAATGCTCAGAAAATATGGTGGAGCTTGTCGTCCTGTAAGACTGATCGTGTGTGTTTTCCAGGTGGTTCCCGTCTGCAGGCCAACGGCACTCCTCTGAAAGGCTTTGTGAGGCCAGAGGAGCTTCTGCAGGGCAAGGTGAGTAGAGTACTCCAGCCGGAGTAGCTGTGTGTAGAGTACTCCAGCCGGAGTAGCTGTGAGTAGCGTACTCCAGCCGGAGTAGATGTGTGTAGCATACTCCAGCCGGAGTAGCTGTGAGTAGAGTACTCCAGCCGGAGTAGCTGTGAGTAGAGTACTCCAGCCGGAGTAGCTGTGTGTAGAGTACTCCAGCCGGAGTGGATGTGTGTGAGAGTGACGCCTGTTAAACCCCCTTGCTCTCTGTTGTTAGGACTCAGAGGCCATCTACCAGTGGCTGTGTGACTTCCAGCTGGAGCAGTACACATCCAACTTCATCAGCGCAGGATATGATGTACCCACCATTAGCAGGATGACCCCTGAGGTGTGTGTGTGTGTTACAATTACAAGCATTTAGCATTAATGAATGATTGATCTTTATTAACTTCCATGTGATGGGTTAGCAGAGTGCAGGAGGAGTGAAAACTGCTGAGTGCTGTGTTCTTGTAATATAAATATATCATGTATGTATGTATTTGTTGTTGTTGAAGTTGAGTATTCACCAGCTGTCTACGTGTGTTCTGTTCTTCAGGACCTGACGGCCATCGGAGTGACCAAACCAGGCCACAGAAAGAAGATCTCAATGGAGATTGGCAAGCTGAGCATCCCCGAGTGGCTGCCTGATTACATTCCTGTGAGGAAACCCCTCTAAAGTCCCACTCGCACATTGATGTCCTAACAGTCATGACACAGCTACTTCTCTTTGTTGTAATACTTTGGAACCAGTAGTGTCCAACCGGGTGGTCGTGGTCACACAGTCCACACTGCAATTAAAGCTTTAGGTAGCCCGCACACTGCCTGTGTGGGGTGGAGCGTGGCGTTTCTGTTGCGTGTCCTGAATTAATAGAGTCCATGTTATTGTTTTATCAAAATCCAATTGAAATACAATTTAAAATAGGAGTTCAACAGATTTTGCTAAATTGTTAAAATGTTAAAAGCATAGGCTATCTTTTCAAACATCAAAATATAATTTTTTTAATGTATTTGTGCCAAAATGACATATAAACCTCTTTTCCTATTCTGTTTTGCCTTGAAACGCTTCCAACACGCTTGCGTGTCGCGTGAAAAATAGGCGTTGGCCCTATTTTTAGCATGCACGCATATTCGGCGCGTCTGAAACGTGCGTGTCACACAGGCCGTGTGTAAGCTCTAACCTGTTACCATGGGAGCCGAAATAAAAACAAACACGCCATGCAGCTGACACGCTCACGCCACCAGGCTGTGTGCAGGAGCCCTTAGGGCCTAACTTATTTATAATAATGGACGTCTGTTACATTCATGCCATTGTCAGGTGAGTTGATACAAAGTTATTAAGACTCTCGGCTCTGGGCGCCTAGATAGCTCACCTGGTAGAGCGTGTGCCCGTGCCCGTATACAGAGGCTCAGCCCTCAACGCAGTGCCCGCAGGTTTGGTTCCGACCTGCGGCCCTGCTGCATGCCGTTACCCCTCTCCCCTTTCAGGTCTGAGCTGTGGTGTGTGCTACCAATGAAGGCTTGTGTCCAGTGTAGTTGCCATTACTTAGAATTCCTCATGGGGGAGACAAATATGCGCTATAGCTTTAAAACTGGCAAAACACAAAGTCCAGGATAATTCTGACTTCTTTGTCTCTTTTGTCCTGTCTGTGTCTCTCAGTCGGAGCTGGGGGAGTGGCTGAGTGTGATCGGACTGCCTCAGTACCAGAAGAGACTGTGTGACAATGGCTACGACTCCATCACCATTGTCAAAGACATCACCTGGGAGGACCTCCAGGAGATAGGCATCACCAAACTGGGTGAGGAATCAGACCGGACTCCTATGGAATGTGCTGCGGATGTCCGTGGTTTTCCCCCAGTGGATGAAGCAGTGCCATTTTGGACCGTTTACTCTTCATCCTCTTCAAATCCATTTATACCAATTTGAGCATGCAAGGGGATAGTCTCTTTTTGTGCTTCCAAACAAACTTTACACTTCACACGGCCATTTGTTGGCTCTAGTGAGGCTTTCATGTTAGGAATTTCATCTCCACTTTAAAAGAAATTGATTGAATTAAGACCAAGAATAAATTCCAAATACATTTTTTCAACATACTTACTAAATTTAGCAGAATCCCTCAGAGGGATGATTACTTTAAAGCGACACTGTAACATTTGAAAGAAGAATGAACATTCCTATCCAATGAAATGCAGCCTCCATCAGTTCAGTAAAGTCAGTGCAACAGTAGCAAACGTTAGATCTGACTTAATAACTCTCTCCTACTGTCCCTCAACACGTGCTGGTTTCCCCTCGTAGCAGCCTCATTTGACACATATCAGTTGACACCTGTAGCACGCTGACGGGCCACGCAAACAGAAGAAGAAGAAGAAGAAGAAGAAGAAGAAGTAGTAGTAGTAGTAGTAGTAGTAGTAGTAGTATAGTAGTAGTAGTAGTATAGTAGTAGTAGTAGTCCGGGAGCCAGGTCGCAGGATAAAACAGCTTTTCTTTAGGGTCGGTGTGCGTCAGAGATGGCAAAAGTACTCATTTTCCGTACTTAAGTAGAAGTACAGATACTTGTGTTAAAAACTACTCTGGTAAAAGTGGAAGTACTGAATAAACTTCTTTACTAAAGTAACAAAGTACAGGCTTGGAAATTTACTTAAAGTATAAAAGTAAAAGTAGCCGTGAGAATGACAACCATTTTTAATGCAAAGCTCCCTGGAGCACACACATGTTACTAGAGTATAAGCTGAGGAACTTCAGTGGACATGGAGGACACGTCGTTATATGGCAATGGCTACATTTTAAATGGATGTCTGCCAATAGGCCTAAAACACAACAACGTGATTATTATGACAGAAACTGCAATGATTTGCTGTGAATTAGTGCAGATTGCAGAATCTGTTGAGTTGCGTCAAATGCAACGTACAGTAGATATATTCCCATCTATTTAGATTGAATATGGTATTGATGACGTAAACAATAATAATGATAACTCCAGTGAAATTATGTGAAAGTTTAGCACTAGATTAGGACTGGATTAAAGCTGATTCTGGTTTCCAACGTCCCCCCAGGTGTGTCTGTTAAAACAGACGGAGACAACGTCTCTCTAGCTAAGTTTCCATCCACTTGTCAATTGAATTACAGTATCTGAAGTTGGTGAACAGGTGAAGAGAACACCAAAACCACTAGCTAACAGGTGAAGACCACACCAAAACCACTAGCTAACAGGTGAAGACCACACCAAAACCACTAGCTAACAGGTGAAGACCACACCAAAACCACTAGCTAACAGGTGAAGACCACACCAAAACCACTAGCTAACAGGTGAAGATCACACCAAAACCCTAGCTACCAGGTGAAGACCACACCAAAACCCCTAGCTACCAGGTGAAGACCACACCAAAACCCCTAGCTACCAGGTGAAGACTACACCAAAACCCTAGCTACCAGGTGAAGACTACACCAAAACCACTAGCTACCAGGTGAAGACTACACCAAACCACTAGCTACCAGGTGAGACACACCACACAAACCCTAGCTACCAGGTGAGGAGCACACCAAAACCACTAGCTACCAGGTGAAGAGCCCACCAAAACCCCTAGCTACCAGGTGAGGAGCACACCAAAACCCCTAGCTAACAGGTGAAGACCACACAAAAACCACTAGCTACCAGGTGAAGACCACACCAAAACCACTAGCTACCAGGTGAAGACCACACCAAAACCACTAGCTACCAGGTGAAGACCACACCAAAACCACTAGCTAACAGGTGAAGACCACACCAAAACCACTAGCTAACAGGTGAAGACCACACCAAAACCACTAGCTAACAGGTGAAGACCACACCAAAACCACTAGCTACCAGGTGAAGACCACACCAAAACCACTAGCTACCAGGTGAAGACCACACCAAAACCACTAGCTACCAGGTGAAGACCACACCAAAACCACTAGCTACCAGGTGAAGACTACACCAAAACCACTAGCTAACAGGTGAAGACCACACCAAAACCACTAGCTACCAGGTGAAGACTACACCAAAACCACTAGCTAACAGGTGAAGACCACACCAAAACCACTAGCTAACAGGTGAAGACCACACCAAAACCACTAGCTAACAGGTGAAGACCACACCAAAACCACTAGCTAACAGGTGAAGACCACACCAGAACCACTAGCTAACAGGTGAAGACCACACCAAAACCACTAGCTAACTTACTTTAATTGTGAAGAACTATAGCCCAATACAACAGGCTTGAGTGAACTGACAACATGAGTTATACGACTTACAGTTCTCAAAGACGCACACACACATTCTCAGCTGATTATCCTCCGGACAGCGCTTTTTCTTTTCTCTCACTTTTGTCTCTGTGCGGCGCGCGCACCCCCTCGCGGTGTGTGGCGCGTGTCCGCACTATTTTCCGACATAACAACGTCTTGTACAAAACGAAAGTAACGAGCCAATTTTGTAAAATGTAAAGAGTAGAAAGTACCAATATTTGTGTTAAAATGTAAGGAGTAGAAGTAAAAAGTCGCCACAAAAATAAGTAGTAAAGTAAAGTAAAAATATCAGAAAAATCTACTTGACTACAGTAACAAAGTATTTGTACTTCGTTACTTCCCATCTCTGGTGTGCGTTGACACCGGGGAATGAGAAGGACATATCCTGATGTGTCACAAAACATGTCAAATTAACCAGTTAGTCTGGGTAAACTAACCAATGAGGAAGACCCTGAATGTAGTTGAAAGCTCTAGAAAAAGCTAGTAAGTGGACTTCCTTTTCTCACATCCAACCAAGTTGTCTTTAAAGTGTGTTCTGTGTTTCAGGCCACCAGAAGAAGCTGATGTTGGCGGTGAAGAGGCTTTGTGACCTGCAACGCTCTCGTAACCATGCCGACATAGCCAGAGGCGGGACTCTCCGACGGAAACCCCCCGCCGCCCTGGAACTAGTGGCAATCGAACACATGCCGACACACAGTGTGCACACTCACGCTCCTCCTGACGACTGCTGCCCTTCCCCTCGCACCCCTAGGGCCCTTCTCTCCTTCCAGGACAGCGAGTTGAGCGCCGAGCTGCAGAGAGCCATGATGGGCAGGGCCGGGGGCGGCGCTGCCGAGGCCTTCGCCATCAGGGGCGTGGCCTCCGCAGCAGCTGTATCTGCCATGTCGCTCAGTCAGGAGAGCATCAGCGTGCGGTCACGGGGATCTGGGAATTCTGGGAATTCAAATTCAGGATATTCTCAAGATCACCAAGCTTCACCGTGTTCAGCCCCGATCTCCAGCCGGTCGGAGGAGAGTCTGGGGGGTGTTGCAGGGGAGGAGGCCACGGGTGGAGGAAGCAGTCCTGCAGGTAGAGGTAGACAGAGACCCACAGAGATGTGGGAGAGTTGCTCTGCCACCCCCAACAAACCCTTCTCACCCCTAACACCCCCGCTAACCCCCAGCAAGATGCCTCGCTTTGCCTACCCGGCCGTCCCCCCCAAGGCCAAACATCTCCAGTCCCCCAACCGCCTCTATCCGCCCTCCTCCCCTTCCGCTCCGTCGCCGCTGCCTTCCCCCCCACAGAAGGCTTTCAGTTACCTCCACACACAGGCAGGAGGCGTCAACGGGGGTCCACGGGTGCTCTCCAAACCACTGCCCGGCGCTGTCCCTGTGCTGGGACCCTGGCCTGGGCAGGGCCCAGCGGATGACGCCCAGAGGGGCCCGCACAAAAAGCGAGCCCAGAGCCTGACTCGCTACGCTCTGTCTGACGGCGAGCCGGACGACGACGATGACGACCTCACCCCCCCCTGCACCTCCACCTCCTCCCCGGCCGTGCCCTCTTACGCCACCTTGTCCCGCAGGCCGGGACGTGGCCACACGAGCACCACGGCGACCCAGCGCCACATCAACCGCAGCCACTCGTTCGCCGTGCGATCCCGCCGCAAAGGCCCCCCCCCGCCACCACCCAAGAGGATGAGCTCGGTGAGCGGCAGCCCGGCACGCCAACCGGGAAACGGGAAAGTGGGAGAGCCAGAGGTGAAGGGCGGGGTGGAGACGGAAGGCTCAGGCAGCGTGAGGAGCATTGCAGCCAAGCTGGAGGCGGGGGGCAGCAGCAGTCCATGCAGGAGGATAGATATACCACCAACTCATATCGCTGTTTCACCGCTTTTCATCCCTCTTTCCTCCCCGATTCCACATGGGATGAATCCTCACATCGTCCTACAGCACTCCAAACCAGTCCCTGCTCTGGGCCTGGGGGGCCTGAGGAGGACAGGAAGCGAGAGGACAGAAGTGGAGACTGGCAGACAGAGAGGTGGAGGCCCAGAGGAAACCCTTGAGAAAGCAAGGAGAAGCGAAAGGATGTCGAAGAGTGCTACTGCTTCTCCGAAGCACAGCTCCGGGGAGCACCTCCCTTTTGCTGAAGAAGGCAACCTTACCATCAAACAGCGGCCCAGGGCGGGGGCCAACCCCCTCACAGACGCTGAAGTCAAGGCTCCTCCAGAGCCTCCAGGCCAGACGCCCAGCAGCCTGGAGCTCCCAGAGTTCAATCTGAAAGAGTCTGACACGGTGAAAAGACGACACAAACCCAAAGACAAAGACTCGTCAACACCTGAGGAGGCCACGTCCCCCAACAGAGACTCCACCCGCCCACAGGCCAACAGTCTCCACACACCCGATGATGTCAGGGCGCTGAGCGAGGATGACTCTCAGAGGCCGGGGAATATGTTCCAGAGAGTAGGCTCCATGGGAAAAGGCCCCAAGCCACCAGTGTCCTCAAAACCTACCAGTCCTCTGAAACAACCGCCCAACAGCAAACCAACAACCCCCCAGAAAACAGTCTCTTCAGGACCAGCTGCACAAACAGCTATTCCTAAACTGACCAACATACAGATTCACACAGTTTCTCCGAGGCTGGGCGGCAGCATTCACACACAGAAATGTGTAGCCAGCCACAAAGCCGTGAACCCACAGACAGAGAGTCCACAGAAAGCTGGGGCTTTGTCTGGACCGAGACTCTGTCAGCCCAGCATGGTCTCAGCATCAACAGCAGGTAACACTAATGTGGTAGACATTCTCATGCTATCAACTTACAAACCTTGTTCTGTGAATAAATGCCATCAACCTGCCACCTCTCCTGATCTGGAAAAGAGGTTGTCATTTGCTATGCTTATGTGTTGTATTTCTGTTGCTTATTAATGTTTTCTTTTAAAACCATCCACCTGCTTAGGGACTGCAGATGAAATGTGCCTGCATGGTTAAATCTGTTACATTTACATGTTGGACTCATTAGCACATTGTTTCTTGTCCCAAATAGATCAAAAAAGAAATCAAGAACAGAAATCTGAATTTGTTTTGGATTAACCCCCCACATGTTGGCTCTAATTGGAGAGTATGGTGTTGACCTGCTCTATGTAGAAGATGATTGTGATGAGACTTCTGTTATGATTTGACACAATGATTAAAAACGAAATTGAATTGAACTTATTGTCCCTCAGGACTGAACGTCACTGTGGTCCAGAGCGTTGCGTTCGCTGCTCCGGCCCCCCCAGCTCCGGCCCCTTCGTACCCCACCTCGGCAGCCGGTCTGGAGGAGCTGGCTCAGCAGAGGCTGGAGCAGACCAGTACGTCACTGGAAGCTGCTCTCAAAGTGGTGGAAAACAAACTGGCCCAGGGGGGCAGTGTGGACAGGTATGCACTGCTCTGCATGGCGGGTTGTGGAAGGTTATCTGTAATTTAGATAACCAACAATGAATTGTTATCATAAGTTTACATTTGTTTCTGGCTAAACAGGGGATTTAACGCTTTTAAAATGTTCCATCTCTTTAGGGATCCATCCCATAATGTTGTCACACTTAGAATAATAATCTGAGTCTGTCAGCAGCCACAACTTTTAGTGGACGCTGACTGATGCTTAACATCTGTCCTGTAGGGTGACATTACAGCTTGTTTCTCCTGATGCTGAACATCTGTCCTGTAGGGTAACATTACAGCTTGTTTCTCCCTGATGCTGAACATCTGTCCTGTAGGGTAACATTACAGCTTGTTTCTCCCTGATGCTGAACATCTGTCCTGTAGGGTAACATTACAGCTTGTTTCTCCCTGATGATGAACATTTGTCCTGTAGGGTAACATTACAGCTTGTTTCTCCCCTGATGATGAACATTGTCCTGTAGGGTAACATTACAGCTTGTTTCTCCCTGATGATGAACATCTGTCCTGTAGGGTAACATTACAGCTTGTTTCTACCTGATGCTGAACATCTTGTCCTGTAGGGTAACATTACAGCTTGTTTTCTACCTGATGATGAACATCTGTCCTGTAGGTACATTAGAGCTTGTTTCTACCTGATGATGAACATCTGTCCTGTAGGGTAACATTACAGCTTGTTTCTCCCTGATGCTGAACATCTGTCCCTGTAGGGTAACATTACAGCTTGTTTCTACCTGATGCTGAACATCTGTCCTGTAGGGTAACATTACAGCTTGTTTCTCCTCATGCTGAACATCTGTCCTGTAGGGTAACATTACAGCTTGTTTCTCCCTGATGCGGAACATCTGTCCCTTAGGGTAACATTACAGCTTGTTTCTACCTGATGCTGAACATCTGTCCTGTAGGGTAACATTACAGCTTGTTTCTACCTGATGCTGAACATCTGTCCTGTAGGGTTACATTACAGCTTGTTTCTACCTCATGCTGAACATCTGTCCTGTAGGGTAACATTACAGCTTGTTTCTCCTCATGCTGAACATCTGTCCTGTAGGGTAACATTACAGCTTGTTTCTACTGATGCTGAACATCTGTCCTGTAGGGTAACATTACAGCTTGTTTCTCCCTGATGCGGAACATCTGTCCCTTAGGGTAACATTACAGCTTGTTTCTACCTGATGCTGAACATTTGTCCTGTAGGGTAACATTACAGCTTGTTTCTACAGGGTGCTGAACATCTGTCCTGTAGGGTAACATTACAGCTTGTTTCTCCTCATGCTGAACATCTGTCCTGTAGGGTAACATTACAGCTTGTTTCTACCTGATGCGGAATATCTGTCCCTTAGGGTAACATTACAGCTTGTTTCTCCCTGATGATGAACATCTGTCCTGTAGGGTAAAATTACAGCTTGTTTCTACCTGGTGCTGAACATCTGTCCTGTAGGGTAACATTACAGCTTGTTTCTACCTGATGATGAACATCTGTCCTGTAGGGTAACATTACAGCTTGTTTCTCCTAATGCTGAACATCTGTCCTGTAGGGTTACATTGCAGCTTGTTTCTCCCTGATGATGAACATCTGTCCTGTAGGGTAACATTACAGCTTGTTTCTCCCTGATGATGAACATCTGTCCTGTAGGGTAACATTACAGCTTGTTTCTCCCTGATGATGAACATCTGTCCTGTAGGGTAACATTACAGCTTACGTGTTTAGGCAGTACCATGGACTTGTTTCTCAGCACCATTGCTTTGAACCCTGAGTGGACACAGTCCAGTAGTCCGTAGTAACGTCCTGTCTGTTTCACAGCGGCAGCAGCACGGTGAAGGCAGCAGGGAATATTCTAGATGACATCGGCAACATGTTTGATGACCTGGCTGACCAGCTGAACGCCATGTTGGACTGACATCTTGAACCCAACATGGGCAACTAGAGTCCCGCCAGAGGGAGATGGAGACCACGCCGCCTACACGTGATACGCAGCAAAACCACGAGGTAGGGCCCAGAGCAGACCGAGGCGCCGGAACGTTCTGGAATCGGTCAGCGGCAACTAGGTCAACGTTTAAATAATTTGAACTTTGACCTCAGAACACAGCGGCAATGTTTGCACTGTGCCTAGTGTCGCATGTCCAGACCTTCTTCCACAGCACTGCAGGGGAGGGTCTGGCTAGTCCACACAGAATTCTGGGATGGGAGAACAACCTGCTCTGGTTTATTGACATTTCTTTAAACCAATCACAATCTGCATCCGGCTGAATTTCCGGAGCGGTGCGGCCCAACCAGCGCTGCACCTAGTTGGGCCGCACCGCTCTCCCCCGTCGCAGAACAATGGAACGGCCGGCACAGAGCTGGGTTACCACGGATCACGTGTAGGCAGCTTAAAAGCAGAGACGGTCTTCATGACAGAGACGCGCCATGCTCATTTGAGGATTTCCTGCCCAACACTTCCTCAGTATTGCCCAGGTTTTCAACGCGAGCACTTCGCCTTAGGACACACACCTGGGAATGTAAACGGAGCGTGTGTGTTCACTAAGTTTCATCACCAAAGGGAATGAGGGGCCATTTTTATTTATGTTATCTGTAAATGTATGGATGAGTCGATGTTGGCGCTGTGGATGTGTGTAGTCACATAACATTATACTGAGTATATTTATACTTCTATATGTTTGTTTTTTTAACAAATGGACTTCCTATTGACTGCTTAAATCATTCTATACTAGCATAACTGTGTTTTTTATATAAATATATAGCTGCTTATTGTCTATAACATGGGGAAAATATATTGCTTGTTGTAGTTAACGCAGCATATTCCTGATATGATTTGACGTGTTTTTACCAAAGTCTTTTATTATGGACACAAAGGAGGAGACATTGTCCCCTCGTAGCGTTCTCATCAGAGCAGAGACGTGTCAGCTGGCCTCAGGGTGCTGCTTCCAAACAACGGGAGACAGCGGGCGGTTCCAAAGCATTCAGTCTGAATATGATCCGTATTTCAAACCCTGTGAAGGTGCAGATGTATTGGCTTGGAACCACGTGTTAGCCTGTCTGATAGCTGCTCTGTTCTCTGCGGTTCTTTTGGAGCGTAGGTTCTACACGTCTTCAGAAATGAACGCTACGCGTCTGAAGGCACATGGACGTGGGGGCAGCATGTCACGTGGCAGGCAGGTCAGCAGCTGTTCCATACTCCAGGCCAGTGATGATCCGGCCCTGACCTGCCCCCCCCCAGAGGATATACGTTTAATCCCCCCAGGTACAGGTATAAACCGTGCTCTTGGTGTCCCAGCCGCTTGTCTACGTGTACGCATTGTTCAAAGCAAGTAAATCGGCGCCTTATGAGATCGGAAGTCCAGAGTGGAATCATGAAAGACTTTTACATTCTTAATCATAATCAACAAATGAAAAATAGATGCATTTTTTAAAACGCCATTGTGCATTTAAACTATGCATTATGTTTAGAAAAAGTCTGCTGCCTGTAGTTTCCTTCTTTATCGTTGACACTTGCTTCCTGCTTTGATGAGGCAGGAGCTCTGATTGGCCTAAAAGAATTATACACCATAGTTATGAATGAATTTAATGATTGTAAACATTTAAAATGTAGCTTTTATGTTTCTTTAAAGCTAGGCATGCTTTTCTTGGCTGTTTAGTGGTTACTAAGATGAAAAACACATTTCAAACCAGCGCATTAACTCGTCCCTCATACCACGTCAGAAACGTTGGTGTAAAACAACAAAGACAACAACTCCCAGCATGCAGCACTACTTCATGACATCATCAGATTCCGTCTTTTGTTGTTGAGACCCGTAGGGGGGGGGGGGTAAAATAAAAGCGTTGTCTTTAAAATGAAGAAATCCCAAAATGGAAACTGTACGTGTTAAAGCAGGAAGCTACAGATCGTTTGGAGAGAGAATAAGAGAAAATTACTATTGGTAATCTTTTAGATTATTAGTTTTCAGGCATCATTAAAATGATTCCAGCACGCTCTCACAGCTCCTCTCTGGCGTTATCGTCTTATTCTTTTTTTTTACTGCTGCAATGGATTCATTTCCCAGTGGGAATCAATCACTTGTTCCTGTCCCATCAGACGTGTTACTGTGGACGTGTGGACGTGGTCGTCCCTCACAGCTAACAGACGCATTCAGGATCACCACTTTATAGAAGCCAGATCTCTCAAAGAGATCACAAATTGATCTTAATGCTTGGTTGTATTCTTCTTTCATATCCCTCTCACATTATGCACCTTATAGAGAGGCTTTATTACCTTCTGGGTCCACCCCCAGTCACTGACCCAGGTCCAGACCACGCTGACTGGGTCTGGCAGCCAACGTCTTTCAATGAGGCTGATTAATAAAAGCCATCTTTAATCCGACATTTTTCCATAGAAATGCACTCTGAGTTTTTAGAACATTCTTCCCAAACCTTTGCAGCAAGAAGATTTAGATAAACTGTAAAAATTGTGGATTTTTAATGTTCAAGGCATAAAGTTCAAGCACTATTGATTCTTTTGTTCTATTTTGATGGATGTCTGTTACTTTTTATATTTCCATTTGGATTCTGTATCATCCTGGAAATCATTAAAAGGAGAATTTGTACACAGAGTGTTTGTCCAGGTGTTTTTTTACTGCAGTCAAATGGACAGACGGGAGTGGGTGAGAGTTTTTGACCTCTCTGGCTTCCCATAGTTTCACCCTTGGCGATGCAAATTGTTAAAGCTAGAGTTGAGAACGGATGTCACACAGTGCCGAGTCAGCCCGTCTCTGAGACTGGAGACATTCCTTGAGTCCCTGGAAGGAAGGCGATACAGCTGTAGGTACTCAGAACGAGTACTTTATTAACGCAATGCCACTACATGAGCAGTACACACTGGTTCACAGTGTAGCTGCTAACCTGGCTCTGATTGGTTACACAGTACGTAAACTTTACCTGTATTATCCATAGCCTGTATATTAACAGTCAACCTGTATTATAAATAGCCTGCATATTAACTGTCAACCTGTATTATCCATAGCCTGTATATTAAGTCAACCTATGTTATAAATAGCCTGTGTATCAACAGTACTTGGAATTATCCATAGCCTGTATATTAACAGTATTTTGGTATTATCCAATACCTTGACAGGCAGACCGTGGGGAGAAAACCATTTAAAAAAAACACGGCCAGTGTTGGTGTAAATACTGTCTGCCGGGGGGCGCAAAGGTATGCACTAAGCTTTAAAGTGCTCATATTATGCTTTTGTCCTTTTTTACCTTTTGTTATATATCTTTTTGTACATGTCATAGGTTTACAAAGTGAAAAAGCCCAAAGTCCAACTGGTCCAAACAGCTCTGTTGTAGTCCAGCCTTCACTTGAAAGACCAACGTTCTAATGCTGCTAGTAGTCCTTACCTAGCTACTGAGCATGTGCAACTCCCAACAAAGATGGAACAGAAGTGAGATGTCTCACTCTGGAGCTAAAACAGAGAGCTCAACACACAGGGTGAAGAGAGGAGCTGCAGCAATAGGCAGTACACACAATCCTATTCTAATATACCTCTAAATAAAATTATGAACCTGAAAATCAGCATAACATGAGCACTTTAATATAAAAATACTGAAGCAGCTTTAAGACGTTTTTTTTACCACGAGGAGGAATTGACTGCTTTCCAAACAGAACAGGTTTCCATTTGAGCCAAAGGTTATAATAATTAAGAATGCTCCTCAGTTTATTCTGATGCAGCTTTCAGCAGAATCATCACTTTCTCTCAACATTCTCTTAAATCATTTTATTTATGTATGTACAGTACATTCATCTATCAAGAGCAACATGAAAAAATAACCTGTAATGTCTAAGAGTCATAAGATGACATTTAGAAACCCTGGAGCGAAAGAGAAGTGGACAGACGTGAAATAGTTTGCAGTAAAGCGTGATTCATGCTTCTGTGGAGGCGCTACGCCGTCGCCTACGTTAGTGGCCTGAGAAGTTTATACTTGTGTGTTGGTGTGTGTCAATCTCTAATTGAGAATAGCAGGGCGGTGTGTGTGTGCGTGTGTGGTGTGTCAGAGCGAGTGAGAGAGTGACGGTGATTATCTTTAGAGTGAGTAGTGACTCTAGAGTCCTAGTGAGAGAAACAAAGTGTGTCCCCTGTTCTTTCTGACCACGGTGGGACATCTGCAGCAGCAGAAGTTAACCCTCTCCTTGATTGTTGTTGTTGGACAACCAGGAAATGAGGGGGGGGGGGGGGGAAATTCAAAGATTCAACGCTACCGTACATTTACAAGCTAGACTTTCTGAGAATGGCCGCATCAGGCTACGGCGTAGGGCCGTAGGATGAATCCGGTTCAGAGACACAGTCCCTTCAACCTTCTGAGACTGACCCACTGCTGACAACACGCGCTCAGGAGACGTATTCAGCGTTGATCCTTCAGAGACTGAGCAGAGAGAAAGGAGAATCTTTCATTCTAGTTGCTGATTGGAGATCTGACATTTGGTCCAAGTGTAGATTTAACATTTTGACTCAATCGGCCAAGAACACATTTTCCCTATGCCCCCATTATTCCTTACATGGTCCTTTTCATTTGAGAAACTGTCATTACAATTTATTCACTCTTTAAAACATTCTTAATATATTAAAATTCATTCCTGTGTGTGACATCAACAATTCTTAAAAACATGAGAAAGGAAAAAGTGGCAAAACTAAATTAAAAAGAACAAAAATCATCAAATAATACTGTTTGAGATGAGTTTAAAATGTTGTAAATGAACATTGTGTCCAGCTAAAACCAAATCCAGGGAGCGGACAAAGGGTGGTAAGACGGTCTGGAAAGACCTGATGATGTGATGATGATGATGATGATGATGATGATGATGATGATGATGATGATTATAGGTTGCTGAACAGTTCGTTCCTCTTGCTCCAGTCCATGGTCGGGGCTTTCTTGGCAGCTCGTTTCTGCCGAGCTTTCTCTTTGGCCTCGGCCAGCGACATGCTCAGAGCCAGGCTGTCAGCTGCAGGGGCCGTCCTCGGGGCCCGCTCCATCTGATCCCAGACAGACAGAGACAGAGAGACAGACAGGAATTACATGCAAGTGTTTCTAAGATTCCCTCTTTGGAGAGAACCAGGCATCTCATATGAGGATTTTTAGACCGTTTTCTTTAATCATCTGTCAACAGAATCCAATCCCCCCCCCCCTTCTCTGTACATTTTCAGGTTCATCACTTTGCTTTGCTTTGTCTTTTAACCATAATTTGGCTTTTGTATTAAACCCTTTTAGTTGTGTCTGGGATTTAGAGAGGCCCAGAAGCGTGCACCTGTCCAGGAGGACTGTCCAGGAGGACTGACCAGGAGGACTGACCAGGAGCTGTTAGGGACATTGGGACTCTACACTTCTCTTGCCCTGGTCACCGTTATTTCTCTGTGTAATGACTTTACACACCGTAAGCTACATTTAGAAAATTCAGGGTTATATTTCTGTATATGTTTGCAGGTTTTTGAGAAATATAAAATAAAATGTACATGTCATGTATCAGTGCATGTCTGAGACAGTGTGTCCCCTGCAGTGACTGTACCTCTGCTGGCAGCGAGGCGGTGGAGGACGCACTGGACGCTGACGAGCTCACTGACACTTTGGGCTTCGCCTGCAGACAGGAAACGCATCACAGCGACTGAGATTAAAGGGTCAGTTAGAAAACATGCTTTATGATAATAGCGAGGCGAGGTTTACTTCATAGGCTGTGATCTGGGTCACATGACAGTTATACAACCAAAAGATGGATCCTGGACTTCAATCACAACTTCAATTTTCCTAATCTTCTCTCCTCTCTCTCTCTCTCTCTCTCTCAGCTGCGGGGTGGGGGGGGGGGGCATATGTTTACAATGTATTTAGGTGAAGGCTATGAGTGTGGGGGGCTGCAGGTAAGAGAACTAGGTTGGTGATGAGGATGGTTGTCCAGTAGGCCTCCCCCCCCCCCCAATATTGTCATTGCTCACATATTAAAGCCGAGGCTCAGTGTCAGTTGAAATATTAACAGTTTCACATTCTTCTTCAGCACTGAGTGACCCGGTCTCGGACTCCCCTCATGCGTGTATGAAATTGGCATCTAATTGGTAAGCAGCTGCTCTTCTAAAAATAACCCCGCGCTCTGTAAGTGGCTTTGGACAGATGCTGCGATATGCAGCACAAGACTCCCTCCGCTCTGAGGATTTAGACACATGTACACACACTACACCACAACAGTACAAATGGCCAATTACTTGCACTAGTGTAACTTAAATCTCCCCCCCCCTCCCTCCATCCATCCATCTGTTTTTCCAAAGCATAAGAACAAACATACATAAAACAACAACAATGAGTAAATATGTCTGATATAATAATACAAGTAGACAGGACACTTTGATATTTTTTCCTCTGTGTGTGTGAATGAGTGATCGTGTTGCTGTGGCTGAGGAGAATCTGCTGCTTGTGCGCGTGTGTGAGCAGCGCTCGTTAGCCATCTCATTAGCATAATCCCAAACTCGCCCTGAGAGCAACACTCATCCAGATTCAGAGACAGCAAAACTTCCATGAAAGGTCAGCCCCAGTCACCAGAGGCCAATCATTGTACCGTGTGTGTGTGGGGTTGTGTGTGGTGGGGGTGTTTTTGAGAAATAGTGATAGGTAGGGGTCTCACCTCTCCTCATGGTGGCTCAGAAGAGGTCTAGGGGAAGAAGCACAAGGGCTCATATCTCCATTTTCTTGATCTTTTCACGTTGTGTGTGTGTGTGTGTGTGTGTGTGTGGTGTGTGTGGTGTGTGTGTGTGTGTGTGTGTGTGTGTGTGTGTGTGTGTGTGTGGTGGTGTGGTTACTCTGTGTGTGTGGGGTTGTGGGAGTGTGGTGTGTGTTGTGTTGTGTGTTGTTGTGTCTGTGTGTGTGTTGTGTGTGTGTGTGTGTGTGTCCCACCGGTGACGTATCCTCCGTGGGCAGGACTCCACATCTCTTAAAGAACTCCTCAGTCTCTGCATCCACCACCAGCAGCGAGGTGGAGTCTCCTCCTGCTTTGATGGCTGCGACAACCTCAGAGTGCTGCAGGCCAATCACTGACAGGCCATTCACCTGGGGGGGGGGGGGGGTAGTAAGGACAGTGATATGGGTTAACACATGCAAAACATACAGTACTGTCATTTAACCAGAACATTCTTTAATGCATTTCCTTTACATCATGGTTAGCCGAGAGCCCACGGGGTTAACCACAGAGCTACAGGGACACCTGTTAAAGACCCCAGCATCATGCTCACATCACCTCCCAGATGGTGGAGCCAATCCACAGGAGGATAGTCCATAGCATCGTAGGATTATACTGTATGGTCCCCTAGTTTGAAGCACGTCGTCGTTTTAGCCGAAGCCCAAAGATTCCTTTCCCAGGGATTTAACAGAGAAGGGAGAAAGTTTGACATGTTGGTGCTCTGAACAGGTTTTAGTCTAAGGTAAGGAGACCAGATCGTTCTGTACCAGTTTGGTATGGTGTTCTCACAGGGCGGGGAATCCAAACACATCCAAACACACTCCCAGCAATGGAACTAATCAAGCATTCAGGGAGATAAGTCATTGAGGAATTTCTGTGGGAGGAAGATCGGGGGGGGGGGGGGGGGGAATGCAATCTCTCAGTCTCACCAACTCCCACAGAGGCATCAACCGGTGGTATGTGACCTCCACAGAACAGAAACCCACCCCCACAACCTCCACCCTGTCCTGGTTAAAGCTTGTATGTGGCATTACATTTATATCATCTCTCTTATATCATGACAAGACACAGATAGCATATACATAAAAAAGGAAATTAATAACATATACATAAAAGGTATAAAAGGCCAAATCTTTACACATCTTATCACATTGTTACAACTTTGTTCCCGTCTAACTCTAACATACTGCCATAATTTCAGGGAGCTACTGGTCTAGGTGGTGTTTGGATGGTTCCTCTTCTTCATCTGTGGCACGAGGCGACATCATTTGTCATCATCATCAGTTTGGAATTCTGACTAAAACCTATTTCAGTTGGAAAGTGTCTGGAATTCTTCACATTGATCTTTCCATTTGGGAAGAAGGTGTGCGCGTGTGGACCTGCCGACGGTTGGAGCAGGCTGGACGTCAGCCCACAGACGCAGTAAGTGGATTAACTCTGCCCGTGCCATGTTCAGCACGGCCAGAAGGCCTGCTCATCCCACACAGCCAGCTGCACTCGTTAAACACTCTTTACACCCCCCCCCCCCCCACACACACACACACACACACACACACACACGAGAGAGAGCAGGACAAAGTGCGTGAGGGCGTTGCTTACCTGGACGATCTTGTCCTGTGGTCGGAGGCCGGCTCTCTGTGCCGGAGAGTCCTGGTCCACAGCTCTGATGAACTGGCCCGGTTTGGTCTTCTCGCTGTGCAGGTTGAAGCCGTAGCCGCTGGTTCCCTTCTTCATGTGGCAGAGCCGCGGCCGCAGCCCACCCCTCTCCTCCTGCACACACACCCCCCCGGGAGGAAACCATCGGGTCATTCAAAAGGTGTAATCAGTAATGTTTGACTGTCTCTCTCTCTGTAAACAATATGTCAATAATACAGTATCATCTGGACAGCTTCATTAATGCGGCTGATTAATGACACAATAACGACACTCAGTCCTGTGTCTGGCAGCGCTGGGTAATGAATTCAATACTTTTAATCATAGACTGAATTGCCTCTAAAGTATCAAGTATTGAAAAATGCCTCGTCATTCAATACGCAATTTCAATCCCTTAGGAGTAAATCTCATCAGCGTCAGTGAGCCAATCAGCACGCAGCATGCGTCTACCAAGATCTAATGTCTGTGATTGGCTGTCTAACGTTGCCTGTCGTAGAGACACGCAGGACAAACTCGACGCTACAGAGACGGCTCACGTGCAACAAGCTGAAATACATAAATTGGTATCAAAACAAGTAGCGTTTAGGAACCGGTATCGAGGTCACGGTATTGTTGTGGAAATTAATTATCACTCCAAGAGCCCTGAAATATCTTTGGAAACCCATCTCCACATGTTAGGAATGACAGAAACCCCAATTATTGAGATTATATCACAGCTAAGGAGTGTTGTTCAGCCCGCAGTCGAGACAGTCAAAAGTCAATATTAGACATACCAAATCATAGTGATGAAATATTACAAATTTGGACCTGGAAAGTAGATTGTAGTTATGACTTAGTATGTTATAACTTTCCACTTATATCATAATTTTGCCTTGAGAAGTTAGATTTTTGATTTACAATCTCATAACTTCCTTCAAGTCAAAGTGTGGACTAAGTGTGTCATAATTGCATAACACTGTTTTGATTTACCATGATGATTTTTCTCATTTCTAACCTTTATTCCAGGTCTCTTTTCCTGGTCTAGTTTCCCTTTAGGTTTTACAGGAAGCTCTAGTTGGCCACATGTGTACATCTTCCAATCATTCTTTTGCCTTTATCAGATATGGAGATTAAATTGCTAAGAAAAAGGTTGATATTGTAATATAGACAGAACGCTGACTGTGACATTTCCAAATATAACAGCTGATAGCTGTCATATGTAAATCTCAGTTACTAATGAAGCAATGGGTTGGATATGCTAGAGTGAAGAGAGATCAATAACCAGGATGGGACAGACCGTGTAATGGCGGCTTTCAGCTAGTGCAACAATCACTTTCAGAGCAATTACTGCAGTCCACTTCCATGTGTCTTACGTCCGTCCACATCAATACAATCGTTACATGGTTGTTCTGAACAACAAGGTATGTACGTCACGTAACTTCCCTATTTACATACTGTGCGCATGGCGCTTCTCTAGCCAAATGAACATGAAGTCAGAGTCAGACCTACAGCTGGACACCAGGTCATAAACATGCAGGCAGAACAGTCTATTGTTATGAGTATAACGATTATTCTGCACATTGCGCCGTGTTTCTGCTATATATATATCCTATTGCACCTGTGCATAAGGATTTTGTGTAAAATGAGTGGTTGACATTTAGCCCCCATATTCTGCTCATTATCAGGTTCATAATTGTATTTTGAGGTTGTACCAGAATAGGTTTCCATGGTTTCATTTTCTAAAAATCACTAAACAAGTGTGCACTTCTTTTGGAGATTATGGTGAACTAGTGTGTGTTAAAGCAGTGTTTAGCCATTGAGAACGAGCTAGCATGCTACGGTTAGCCCCCTGAAATGACTGAGGACCCCCTGTTGAAGATCACTGCCTTAGACAGATGCTAATAAAACAGATTTTACAATATACTACAGCTGACTTCCTCTCCTAGCGGACTCTAGTAGCAGGTCTCTGTTGCAGAGGCTAATCCTGCGGAGTGTCTAATCCCATGTGGGGGGGGGGGGGGGGGGGGGGAGAGGACCTCTATATGCATTTAACATAAGAGCACGTACGTCATCATAGGCTACGTCTGCATTACTGGACTCCTGGAAATCATTGTTGAATACAAAAGGTGTCAGCTCCATAAAAAAGGTATTATTTTCCAATATATCAATATAGATGTCAATATCAAAATCTTTCCAAGTGTTGTTGCAGCCAACAGTACTGTGAACATGGATGATCAAGATAATTAGTCAGTGTCACAATTCTGTCCCTAATTTAACTCAACATTTTAAATATGGTCCTGATAATTAGAGTCTCGTGATTTAGTCTCAATTTTGATTTAATTTGTCTTTACTATCGTTTCATTTATTTTTACTTCTCCACTTGGTGTAAACAGGCTTCCATATCCATGTGACCATGTGTAATCATGTGGCAGTAACAGGCGTGAAGATCTGACACTGATAACAACTGTTCCCCACCCACCTGTTGCACTTCCATCATCTGATGAAACCACAGCTATCTACAACATCGTCAGCTATCAGCTGCTATCTGCAAGTTATTCTCCGCCAAGTGACCATTTAGGATCCGGCCCTGCCACCTCAGCATTCACTCTTCTCCACTCAGTGTGGATTAGGCATTGATGCAAGGGTTGGGACAAAGTCAGGCTGGTTGATGATTGCTGGAACATTCAGGCCAAGTCAGCGTGTTGTTGGATGGACGTAAGGTGAGGCGACAGTCAAGTTCAACCTTTGGATGGAATCACATTTATGACACAGTCCACCTAACCATCGGCTATAAATGAAGATGATATGGATCAACAGATTAGGTGCATAGTACACTGCTGGAAAGCTGTACACTATAATCTCATGTTGAGAGCAGAGTCATAGGCTGGGCCAGGAGAAAGAGATCCGCATTGTCCTGCAAGGCCGCAGCAATCATGTTTTTATGTAATCTGTGGCATTTGCTGTGCAGAAGTCTTTTTTCCCCCCCCATGAACTTTATGGCAGGTTGCACCCAAATATGTAATCAATGAAGCAGCAAAAATTTATCAATCCATCCATCTATAAACTGTAGCTGTATGCTATACTACTGTATGCTGATTTCAATTCCAGCATCGAAAAGGGGAGTTCAGACAACAGTGGATCTGAAAAACAGTTTAAAGCTCGGCTACTGATGGGTAAGTGAACCAGTCACGTAAAGTAAGCCAGCGTCATATAATCCGTTTACTGCACCATAGGGGGGACGGGAATCTGCCTGTGGCACAGGAGGTAGTCTGGCTTAGCCAGACCTTACTCCCCAGCACTGCGTAGGAAGGTCTGGCTAGTCCACTCTACATTCCAGGATAGAAGAAAAACCTGCTCTGGTTTATTGGCATTTCTTTAAACCAATCACAATCATCTTGAGCGGGGCTAAACCCCGGAAATAATGACGGCGCCTCTGCTAAATAGTCTCAGGAAGGAAGATGTTCTGGTGGAACATGTGTACGTTCAGAAGTAGTTTTAGTCGTCAATAGAAAACTCTGATTGGACAGATAGTCTAGCTAGCTGTCTGGATTTACCCTGCAGAGATCTGAGGACCAGGTAACCATAGTCCTCAGATTGGACAGATAGTCTAGCTAGCTGTCTGGATTTACCCTGCAGAGATCTGAGGACCAGGTAACCATAGTCCTCAGAAATCCACCAGAGGTTAGAACGCTAACACAAAAAAAGAGGAAGGGGACGGACATCAGGCCAACTATAATAATATGGTACCCTAATGATCCCTGCAGACACATTAGTAGCAGTCACACATACCAGTTCTTAGAGGTATGCTGTGCCTGTCAAACACATACTGTTGGGAAGTGTTATCTAGTGGAACATACCATATCTATGTGTCAACCAATACCAAACCAACCAACCAACCATCCATCCATCCATCCATCCATCCATCCAGCTGTCCGTCCGTCCTTTAGCGACCGAACAGTATGCATGTTATATTGGAGGTTGGGTGGCTCGGGGGTAAGATGACACTAAAATCCCTTTGAAAAGGTGGGCCGTGTAGAGCTGGGCAGTATGAAGAAAAACAAATATCACAATATTTTTTACCAAATACCTCAATGTTGATGTTGCGCTGATATAGAGGGGTTGACTCTTGGTGATAAATGGTCATCAGTAATGTGGATCCTATGACTATGTGGGTAAAGGCAAATAACAGAACAGCTGGTATCAGTCTGGAATGTTCAGGATATCACTTTACTGTAATATAGCCTTTAAAACACTTGTGTCATCACAATATGACGATATCTAAAATTTAAGACGATGTCTAGTCTCATACAGTATATCCATATCGATATAATATTGATATATTGCCCAGCCCAAGTGCCACTGTACTGCAAAAAGGAACCACTACACCACCAAAAGTGAATTAATCTGAAAATAGTCCCCAGCAAATGCTAACATTCTTCCAGTTTGAGCAACAGCTGCTAAAACCAACTGGGATCCGCCTTGTTGGAAAAATAATCTATATATTTGTGAATCCTTTCCAAAGATGTAAGTCTTCAGTAGGAACCAATCAGTTTGGGTCTGAGGGCTGCAGACATGACGGGAAGTCTAAAGGTTATGAGAGATGGAGAAACCCATTTTTGGTTGGGGTCTTTTGGCATTAATTAAAAATAAGAAAACTAGAGAACACCAGCCTTTTCCTTTAACCTTTGCCCGGGACTAACAGACTACGCTCACTCCGGTAGCCACAGGGCTGATAGCTAACTCACACATGCAGCCACCTTCCTGGCGAGTCCTTGCGACTGACACCGCTCCACAGCTGTCCGGCCAGACCCCAGCCCATCCACCTGCAGCTGTGTGTCTGCTTGCCACGCTCTGTAGTGTAGGACGACGATTTAACCCATGTGTCACGTAGCTCTGCACTGTGAACACCGTGCAACAGAGAGCCAGGAACTTAGCTTGGGCAAACTTGCCTTATCTAGCAGTTAAGAAATAGATTGTATAGCCTTTTTTACGATTTATTTTTACTTTTTATTTTTGTTAGAATAATATATTTTTTAACTATTTAACTTATAGCGTTAATCATTTAGAATTCACTAGAGGCAGCAGGCAGCCATTGTAACCATTCCCTAAGCCTGTTGAGTGTCAGAGGTTAATGGTTTTACAGCATGCTGTAGTTAAACATCAGATCCTGTGCTCTAACCTGGTGTCACATAATGAGGGCGGCCTTGTCGAGAGGACCTTGAACCGCGGGTAAAACCCTGAACAGTATGTGATATGAAGCCTTTATGACTATCTCGGAGCATAATTCCACAGGGAGAAACAGCTATATCTCAAACATGTTGTACATTTTAGTGTGGGAGGGTGCCATGTGCAGCACCTCTCACATCAGCCTCCTGAAACCATCCAGTCAAAGAGTCCGGGGACTGCTACCGTCCCACTCAAAAGCAAGAAGTTGTGCAATGAACGGTTCGTCGCTGAATTTAACAGAACTTAAAGTCGGAGCTCATTCTTAAAGCCTTGTGAAAAAAGTCTTTATTTCATTAAGTCAAGATCTTGTACCTCCTCTATCAGCTACATTGGCCGCTTGAGCAGTTTTCCCATTTATCAATGTTTGTTCTTTGGTAAGAACAGAATGTACGCACACTCAAGAGATTGGAGACATTTGGATGCTGATGTTTGTCAAATAATTGGTTCCTGTGCTTTCACTTTACAGCCGTATGCTATTATAGGATTTAAATTGAAATAGTATTTTCATTATTTAATATTTAATATGTTTTTTGTATGATTTAAAAAAGAATTATGGTCTTCTCAGTAAAGTAAAATACAACACTAACACTTCATGTGACATTAAAAGTGCTCTAAGCGATGTCATGCGTTTTTTTAGGTTTTTTTGAGCAATTTAGTCTTTACCTGTGTGTTGCAGCAGTAAATACATGATGCTGAGGAACGCAGTGAGTTGTGTTTTGGTGTGTGAGGCCCATACTGTTGAGCCTTACCCTGACTGTGGGCTCGCCTCACAGTAAACATGGGAACATTTAGCTTGGTCTTTATTGCTGGAGGAAGTTGTTAGCTTACATAATCAACACAAACTACACAGAGCCGCTGCCACATGTAGCAGTATGCCTCTCATGAACTGGCTGAGAGAAAACAAACAATGTCACTTCAGCACTGTAGCAACTCGCTACAAGCACAGGAAGTGGTTTTCTCATTGGTTCCACCCCAACAGCTAACAACTCGTCTGCTGACAGAGGAACCTGTGTGGTGTGTGTGTGTGTGTGTGTGTGTGTGTGTGTGTGTGTGTGTGTGTGTGTGTGTGTGTGTGTGTGTGTTGTGTGTGTGTGTGTGTGTTGTGTGTGTGTGTGTGTGTGTGTGTGTACCGAACAAGTGGCCTCTACTAACAAAATCTGCCACCCGTACCACTCAGGCCTCTGATCATGGGTGTCTTTAGAGACATGAATTAGCACTATACCCCAGAAATGATCTTTTCCCCAGAGAAACCAAGGAGAGTGCTCTGATGTCAAATCAAGCTCAGTGGAGTGTCACAGGCAAAAGGCACCCAGCTAAAAGATAGTGAAGAATTATTTACATTTCTTTTGGGGGTGGGGGGTGGAGGGCAGACCTGGGTAAACAGTGGATGAATGGATGTTGTTGTTTTTACTTATCGGTTTTTATCTTGCAGTATTTTTTTCTTATTTAGCTTCAGTGTTTATCAGACACCAAACTGTATTAAAAACACTAAATTTGCCAAGATGTTTGACAAAGATTATCTGTCAGAACTGTTCCCCACACCCCTCGCCCTCGTCTCTATGCATATAATCATCTCCATGAGTTTGGTCGTGCTGTATTCTTAATAAAGCAGCTGCTGAGCCCAGAGCTTGATGTGTATATATGTAACTTAGCATAAATGCATTCGGAGTTTGAGAGGAGGAGAGACTTTGCTTGCACCAAATGTAATTATAATCCCCGTTTAATCTTGACGGATCGGCAGCCTGTCATTGGACAGCTTAACTTCACGGTCAACATGATCACAGCAGGGATGTCCAGTCTCCTGTCATCTCTGCGTCCCAAGCCTCCCTCGGTTAACTTTAAGTGGAAAATACTGAAAACTGAATGAATGAATACATGTTCTCTATTACCCAGCATAAAAGGACTGTCAGGGAAGCTTATGCAACCACCAGGCTATTTTGTATCTGCGTATCTGTGTGTGTGTGTGTTCATTTAGACTATGGCACAACAGTGGAGCAGTGAGGATTTCAGTCACATAATGCCAACAGCTCTTTTATGGAGTTTGTTTTTGGATGGCAGCCCAAATACAGAACCATCGGATGGAAAGATGCTCCCGCAGGCAATGGCATCAAGATTTGGTCTGAGTGAAAAAAATGGATTGTTTTTCTCACTTCTGTTCATAAGAAACTCCACTTTGGAGGTAACTATATTACACACACTGTAAATGTTAGCTACTGTAAGTAAAATATTAATGGTTCTGATGTTGGGAATTAACGACACATTCTCCAATGTTTTTGTCACTTAAGAAGACAGCAGTGTTGTCATTTTCTATCTTTGGTGAATTGACCGCAGGCAAGGAGAGACCAATCAGAGGGTTATAAGGACATCACGTGTTTGAGTCTTATTGGCTGACAGGTCCGTCAGTTCTTTAACTGATGGGGTTACTATGTCAAACGTTAGCTAGCTCAAGCAATCAGACTGAAACACACACACACACACACACACACACACACACACACACACCACACACACACACACACACCACCACACCAAACACACACACACACACACCACCACACACACACACACACACACACCACACACACACACACACACACACACACACCACACACACCACACACACACACAGGAACCGAGCTGAGGAAACGCTTTCATAAGTGAGGAAACACCAGAGGCAAGATACTTAAAAACCAACATGAGAGCCTCACAGCAGTGATGCACAATTCAACCCACCCACCCCAAGTCATCAGTAACTTACAAAAGACACTGCAAAACAAGAGCTGTCTTAAATGTGTCGAGTGCTTCACCGCTAAAATACTCTATTTATCTCTCATTTTTCATCGCCATTTTATCACCATTGACTACATGCAGTCCTTATTCCACCTGCTCACCTTAGCTCACCTGTGAGACCATATGAGCCGGGCGATTTACTGCACGTCTGCCCCTGGCTCTTTAAATGTCTAAGAAATGTTAATAACTGCATAATACAGGTTTCATTAACCCAAAAAAAAGGCATGGTCTTGATTTGTCCAACTTACAGTCCAAAACAAGATCTTCAATTTACTAGAATATTAAACAGAACAGCAGCTCATCTGAAAGGCTGGAACCAGCATATGTTTGGTAGTTTGGCTTGAAACAGGACTTAAATGGGTATTGTATGTACATTCACTGTTTTAGAAAGAGACACAATATTATACTGATTGGTTGCAACTTTTGAAGTAAAGAAGTCCATGCAGGTGCAGAATCAAACCTGTCTCGAATCTATTGCGGTTATAATTAATCTACAGACATCCTGACAATGGAATAAATGTTAGCAACTGCGGGTACATTGAGTAACATGACAGTAATCTTGATTTATAGCATTCACTTCTTATATCAATAAAGTGCCAGAATAATTGTTCTTTCCCAGGCTTATATGAGCTGAGAGATAAGAGCTGCTGTAAACAGTGAAGGAGAGAGCTGCCTGACGGCCTTCATTTGAGTCGGAGGTCCAAAGTCTTGGGATATTCTGTCCCTGCAAACAGGGAGTGGAAGCACGACGCACCCAGTGCAGGGCAAACAGAGTCCGTATGCTCGCCCAGTGGTAACCAATGGATTGTCAGGAGTTTAAATGCATCAACTAGGGCTGCAGGGTATTGAAGATTGATAGATTGCAATATGAAAAAGGACACATTTTTACAAGAAGACATAAATATAGTAGCTCTATTTGGAAATAAATCATTCTCGACTACTGGGGTGATTTTGTTGGGGAGTGCATCTGCATAGAAAATAATATGCTTTTCTTATGTGAACCATTCTTTGTTGAACTTCAATGCTTAGAGAGGGAAACAAGGTCTTTAAATACATGGCTGACTGACATGACACCATTGTGTTCATATAATACTATCAATCCAAGATAAAGTCTATGATATTAATAATGTATGCACGTTGCTTCCTCTAAATGTCAGGCTGTGGTCGACTAGCCAGGCCTGCTTTGTTTGTTTGATAAAGTGATATCATTGATTGTGATTGGGGGTTGGCCGTGCATGCAGAGCCTGCATGTCACGCACTAGCAACAAACTGTGTATCCAAGAAGACGTAAACCAGTGAGAATGGCGTTCTATCAGACACGGACTGCTGTTGTAGATTAGTGTTATGTCTCCAGCTTCACGGCTCCCGACCATAACGTTAGTTGGGACAGCCGCCTTGATTCTGAAGGCTAACTATATCAGCTTTAGCCTGGCTGGGAGCCTCTGGGTGTAAAATGGCCGGGAGAAGACACTGTGTCCGCGGCAGCTGCTGCTTACGCTACTTTCCTACACACAGAGAGCCTCACCTCCCATAACTAGTCCTGTCGGACACATGGCTACCTGTCAAAGACTCGGCCGCTTACAATCACGGAAAAGGAGAGCGGTGACAGTATACTTTTTTATTATGCAGCAAAAAAAGTTGTAGCGTTAACATCGCTCATGCTGCGATGCTACTATCGCTCCTGGGCACATGGCGATGTAGATGATAAAACTAAATATCGTGCAGCCCTAGCATCAACCTTATTTTGATCAAGAACCTCCTTAAAACCTTGCGTCAACACTTTTAACGCTAGGGCTCAAAAACCTTTGATACCGGTACCTGAAACTTTTAAGTAACATTTCACGTTACAGCACAAATCTTTTGCATGCATGCTAACTGGCTCACTGCTGCTGGTGAGATTTAGTCCTTGATTGAAACTGGGTGTTGAGTGACGAGGCATTTTTCGATACTTTAATTCAGTCGGTGCAAAAAGTATTGAACTCGTTACCTAGTCCTATTTAACACACATTCATTTAAGGTCCTATTATTTCATCATGCGTTTGACATTTTGTACAGATAAACTGCCGTTTCATCCTGAGGCCAGCCCCCTCTGGCCCACCCCCACACACTCTCCCCCAGCCCTACTGACACAGTGTTAAGTGAGGGTGTAGGTATTTCAGGGTCAGCATGGCCTCCTTGTTGAGGCGTGAGAGTCCTCTCTCCTTTCCTCCCTGGCCCACAAGCCTTTCTCCTCATGCAAAGACTGTGGACAAAGCCTCTTTCTGCTGCTGGGATCTCTATGGTGACCAGAAGAAGGCCCTGGTGTGGTGGAGCGCTGAGTTGCCGGAGGCCAGGATGTTACTATAATATGATGACATGCTCATTCAGTTCATGCTTTCATCTTCCAGGGAAAAAAGCGATCTCTAACGTATTAAAGACCCCAGTCTTTGCCAAGACCACGAGGATTTTGTTTAATTTAGTGTGAAACGTTTGCTGACTGAGCCCTGGTGAGCAATACCAAGTCTCAAAGACAATCACTAGAAAGGAGCTACTGTTTGTAGGGTTAGGTACCTCTAAAGTATTGAGTAACAGACACTTTCAATTCCTTTTTTGCATGTGACGTCATGCTCTACTCGCGCGAACTATGAACGCCATGACGGACGGCGGAAGAGCTGGGCTGTAGACGGACGGCAAGCTAAACACGTACTGCTCTTTCATATAATAAAATGGTATTTCTTGTTGTGCAGTGGGCTGTGCCAATAGACAGGGTAAAGCCAATATATATATATATAATATATATATATATATATATATATATTATATATATTTTTTTTTTTTATTGGAAACCGTTTGATGGGGAGAAGGCAGCGCCGCGGTCTCTCCCCTTTTCCATGTATACCCCCCCACCCCTTCAGTCCGTTTATATTGTCCGACTAAAGTTAATTTAAATGCTTTGTGGCGTCAATATGTTATTGTTTACTGCTGCAGTGACACCATAAATGTCCTTGAATATGTCCGTGAATACATCTTAATTACTATGCTGTGTCGAACTGGTCAAATATTAACAGGCTACAGCGAATACAATCCCAGATAAAAAGATGGTTAGATATTACAATTATGAGTTACTACTGATCATATACACTCCGTGATTTACTGCATAGATTAACGTATGATTGATAACTGATGATTAATGACTGCACTTCCCAGAGCTGGGATGCGTTCAGGGATCAATTAGCAAGTTGCATTGGCACCCCCAGTGTAGGTGGGTAGCCACGACCGGCCATGTCTTCTAAAAACATAGGCCACGTGTTATATAAATCTTTACTCAAGTAAAGACTATATGTTAATACAAAATAAACCCTAGAGTGATGTCCTTATGAGGTACCTCCCCCCGCCGTTAGCGTAGCATCGCGTACCTGAAACCCAGCCAGCTACAAAGAACTGGTAGCATCCAGACTTTTAAAAGCAGATCAGCCCCAGTGTCTGGGTAGACCCCGTTTACCCCATAGTGGGACAGATCGTGTGGACTGAAGTGGGGCAGACTGAAAACAGAGGGAGGAAGAAGGTACAGGTCGGAAACCATCCTGCTATCTCTAACTTCTCCAAATACCGCTCTTTGTGAGCAGCTACCAGACTGCTCGTCACCGCCATCACTGCAAAAAAACAATGGCCTGCACGTGTGCACGGCCATGTTGGGTTTAAGGACGTGGACTCAGTCCTTCTAACGACGTGGACTCAGTCCTTCTAACGACGTGGACTCAGTCCTAACGACGTGGACTCAGTCCTAACGACGTGGACTCAGTCCTTCTAACGACGTGGACTCAGTCCTTCTAACGACGTGGACTCAGTCCTTCTGACGACGTGGACTCAGTCCTAACGACGTGGACTCAGTCCTAACGACGTGGACTCAGTCCTAACGACGTGGACTCAGTCCTAACGACGTGGACTCAGTCCTAACGACGTGGACTCAGTCCTAACGACGTGGACTCAGTCCTTCTGACGACGTGGTTACGTCAGTGACCAACAAAAACCTGGTCTAAAGTCAATAACACAGCATTTCATTGTTTTTTTAACATTGAATTAATAAAATCCTCCTAGCCTCGTGCACAGTGCGCACACATTATTGTTACACACACAAAAGATCACAAGTAAAAATATTACAGTGCCACTCAGTTATCATACTAGGACCAAGTGCATGCACCAAGGTCCAAACGCAGCTGGCTTGACTGATTGCATGTTCCACCCAGAACACACCTCTTATTAATGAAGACAGGAAGTACAATCCTTTAGAACCATGCGTCTGGCGCACCGACTCTTTTTTATGTGGTCAAACCAACAAAAGTGGATTTGGACTCGCCCAAAACACACCTGTGCCATGCGCTTAGATCCTTATAATAGGGTGGGTTGTTTTAACCACATCTACACATCACGTCCAGCAAACCTGATGTAGAACAATGAGGGCAAAACGGCATCATCCAGTCTGTTTTAACTGAATATTCTCTGGTCTAGCTCAGCTAAAAACACACTGTCAGCCCGTTGGTGTGTCGGTCACTACCAGTGTGTAACCCGCTCCGCTACCAACAACGTTACCTTCACAGCTGTTCACACACTCGACTGTCCCGCTGTTACAGGCGTAAAATAACCACAGACGCTCGCGTTGTTTACCACTGCCGTTCATGGTGGTGCGCTGCTGTAGAATGAATACAGGGGAAACTATAGATATTTAGTTTTGTTCTAGGCATTAAAAAAGATTTTTCTGGCCCGGTCTAAAAATAACCAAGCATCCTATTATTTTGGTACGCCCCAAATAAAAACCATTTCCTATTCTCAGAGCTCCACACACATAAACACCTCCACAATTAGGCAATTTTAAATCAGGGCACAGACTTTGCACTGGCTAAAACAGTTACATAGCCTACAAAATCTTGCCATGCTTTTGCCATGAATACCCTCACAAAAGTATTTTTACAACACAAGAGCCTGTTCTTTCAAAGTGGTGGGATTATGCTAATCCAAGGAAAGAAACATGTAGTTCAAATGCTAAAATAACTCAAATGCTGATGTAGTGGAAGGTCTCCGTCCCAGTCAGGGCGTCCGATCACTGGTATTGATCCTAGTTGAGCGCTTTGTGTGAGTAGCATCAAAGTTCATTCAGAAAATCGGAAATTGTGGTGCACCTAGACCTGTAACAATTATTAGATAATTGTCTAATTGTCAATATTCTTACTTAATCACTGCTTCTTTTTTTAACAACAATTCATTGCTAACATTAGCGAAGGTTTCAAGGCGTATGACTGTTGATGGTAATTATTGATTGTGTTTAGATATTATTGGTCGGACTGTTGAGCCAAAGCTATGCTAGTTGTTGGCACTTGACCCTCCCTGTTCACAGTCATAGCAACCCAAATGACAGGGGGGGGGGGGGGGTGTACAGTTACAAACTATGTTTAATGATAATAGAGAGGTGTGGTTTACTTCATAGACTGTGTACCTGTGTTGTTACATTATCTGGGTCACATGACAGTGACATAACCAAAAGATGGATCCTGGGGTTCATTCCCAACTTAGTGTAAATAATTCTGGCCTGTCTGGCTGAGAGGCCTCGATGTGACTCAGCCTCTGGTCCGACAAGTCAGACCTGAAGCAGAGACACTGACAGGCATTACTGTGACAAAGACTCCTGTTCCTCAAGAATGATAGAGGCCTGGAACATTTCCCTGTGCTGTGTCACCTCTCCGTCTTAGCTCATAGCCTCACCGGCACAGTGAGTAGCTACTTAATAGTAGAAATGTTCAATTTTTATCCTTTTTGATACAGATCCCTATACCTGAATTTGCTAATTGGCCGATAGCGAGCAACCATCTGATACCAGTAAAAAACAGCTGTATGCAACTAACGCTGTATGGATGCGTTATGATTTCTATTGTTGTTGTATGGCCGCGCTCAGGTTAAACCCTGTGTAAAACATGAATGCCATACGACTTTCTTTTATTAACTACTTCAACAGTTAGACGTAACAAACAGATAAATCTGGGAATGAAGCTCGGACTAATGGAACAATCTCAGCTAGCACCGCACATTCACACATTTTTATATTTGTTTCTATTTCTGTATCTATTGCTTATGTCATATTAACGTTAAATGTCTGTTTGTATGCACCATTCAGGCAGATTCCACGTAAGCGGATCTTACTGTGGCAATAAACCCTATTCTCATTTTGGACACTTGTTTGCCCGTGCATCAACACATGATAAATTACCTGAAATCAGTTAGAGGCAGTACAGCACAACTATGTCACATAATAACCTTTGCAGCTCAGAGGCAGGGCTGGCCTCAGATCAGATAACAAGATATAAATACGGGACACGGCCTTTTGGCTGATGATTTGGAAATGTTGTTTTTTAGGATTTTTGCATGAATGTAAAAAATATTTCTTTATGTGTCACTTGATGAATTAGCCAAACAATGACATTTCTGTCTGGATAGTGTGTCAACAACACTGTTCCTCAACTAAGAAACTGGATCAAATTTGAAAGTGACGCAACATAAAAGTAAGTGGACCTTGAGTCGAGGCCGAGGGGGTTCAGTACTGTAACACTGATCCAAAGGCCAAGAAGAAATGTCCAGGATTACATTACTTATCTGATTTCCACAAATGTTACAGCAATATGATGCTGCGTGGCTGCTACACAGTGATGTGCTGATACAAGATCACATGATTGAAGATTATATTCAAGGGCCCAGTCCTATTCACAGGTCCAGAGGTTAGCAGCTGGAGAAGTCTTAGAAACGATTCATCAAAGTCTAAAAGCGTAAACTAATTTAGAACTACTACAAAGAACTACTATTTTTTGGACTGTTATTGCCACTCTTCATTCTAACCCCAACCGGTCGTCGGACACCGCCTACCAAGAGCCTGGGTCTGGGTCTGGGTCTGTCCCAGGTTTCTGCCTAAAAGGAAGTTTTTCCTCTCCACTGTGGCCCTGTTGCTGCTCTGGAGGAAACTACTAGAACTGTTGGGTCCTTGTAAATTCTGGAGTGTGGTCTAGACCTGCTCTATCTGTAAAGGGTCTCCAGATAACTCTTGTTATGAATTGATACTTTAAATAAAATTTAATTGAATCCATTTAGTCAGCATTGGCGTTTGCCTCATGTGTAATAACAGAATTGAGTTCTACGTCCGGGATCCACTACGTGGGGTGTGCAGTGAGGAGTGCTTTGCTCTACCTTGGTGCTGGAGCTGACACTCAGCCTCCCCGACCTGTCCGAGCTCTCCGAGGAAGCATCCCCGTTCTCAGGCGGGACAGGGCTGGACCCCCTCGGGGTGCCGTTGCTCTTTGAGTCCCCGCGGTCAGAGTCGCTGTCCCCCCCGGGCAGGGGAATCCCCTCCGTGACGAACTCTTTCCGGCACTGCAGGTTGTGTTTCTTGAGCAGCTCCGCCGTCTCGCCGTCCACCACGATAACCTCCAGAGCCCCGGTTGTGGAACGTATCCTGGCGACCACTTGCTGATGGCTCTCGCCCTCCACGCTCTCTCCATTCACGAACACCAGGCGGTCGCCCGCCAGAAGCCCGGCCGCGGAGGCGGGAGTGTCGGGCTCCACGAGCCTGATAAACTGCCCGGTCTTGCCCTTCTCCCCGTGCAGGTGGAACCCGTAGCCGCTGGGTCCTTTCTCCAGTACACACAGCCTGGGTCGGAGGTTTGACATCTTGTTACCCTTCTAACCGACTAAAACTTTTCTACTCACTTTTCTGAACCACTTGAGAGGCTGGAAACAGGGAGCCACAAAACTACTGACACCTGTTGGGCCAACTGACTTCGCTCGAGCTCCACTTCCGCTGAACTGAGTCCCAGTGAACTTTCCCCTGCTGGTGTTGCGTTTTCAGCGCGCCGCCCGGTCTCGGATCCTCCCCCTACGACCTGCTGCTGTGTTGCAATCTTCTCTTTCACCTCCAATCCGACCGCGTCCCGTGCTCGCTGCTCACCGGAGGTACTGACAAACAACACAAAGCTGCCATCGGCTTTTCAAAATAAAAGCTCGTACTGTTCAGACTGCCGTAACGGGTTAATAACGCCTCTTCCTCAAATCTAAACTACAAAGTACAATGTAACGTCATAGAGAATTGGTCTTAACCCTTGTGTTGTGTTCCCGTCAAATCTGAATATTAACACTTTTGTTGATGCTTTTTATCGATGTTTTTAACTCTTCTTTTCCTACTTTTCCCTTGTTTTTTCAACACATGACGACTATTTTTTTCAGATTTCACTATTGGTAACTAATTATAACATTAGTTTTACATTATTTTTTGGGGATTTATGGCGTAAACTCATTTATAGGAAATTATATCTAATGTTTTGATTGAAAACAGAAATTATTTGAGCTGAATTAAAGGAATGGATGTTGATGCACGTTACCTATGCTAAATGAATAAATTCAACAATTTCAAACCTATTCCCCATCAGAATATATCCCTGGCAGAGAATGGAAACCGACTAAAGCTTGTAGAAAAACATAGAACTGACTTTAAATGACTTCTGACCTCAGCATCTCTAGATCCTGCTGCTAGCAACAACCTAGTGTGTTATAAATAATAATAATAATAATAATAATAATACATTTTTGGTATGTTTGGGGTTCAAATTTAATTTTAACTTCACTCACTTACACTGCAATATTTTCTGTACTATGGCAACGCACTTTACAAAACCTTTACGCCCCTTCACATTCAGCCTACCCTCTGCTCATTGGCTGTTGTTTGCCTGTTTGTTTGTGTGTTTACTTGTTTGTTTGTTTGTTTTGCTTTTATTGATGAAAATGCTGCTGTCACAAGGGAATTTCCCTGCTGTGGGATGAATAAAGTATTGTCTAATCTAATCTAAAGCATTTACTGTTGTTTTCATAGACTCTCCTATGTGATTGGTTACAGTGCTGTTTCAATGCATTTGTATAGTTCAATGTTATAAATAAATAGTTAGTATATTCTTGACGTTCCACTTCCGGGATTGCTCTGTTGCCGACGGAAATTCTGCCGGATTTCACTCATGTGGGCACAGGTGTTGCAAAAATATTCAATAAAAGTTGAGTAGAATAGGTGGGCATGAGTCAGGACCTGGGCCTTACTTGGTCTCCGGAATGTGTCCCTCTGCCTCCTGTCTGAGGAAGCATGGGCTTGGCAATGGAATGGAACTGGACAGGGTTATAACACCTGACATAGGAAGTGTTCAGCTGGATCAGTCCGGGAGGCATTCTCTGTTGAAGAATGACAACCTTTAAACCTCTGAGGGCTTTCAAGGTTTACTTTGAAAGATGTTTTTGCAATTTTACCTTTTCCAGCAACTTTCAACAGTCCCAACGTGCAGCTCAATTCGGCCAATGGAAGGTAACAACTTCACATATCATGTCTGTGAAGATGCAGAATGGCCACAAGATGGAGTCATAAACCTCAATCAAGCCTCTGAGAAGGACTCACAAGCAGAACGCTGCTAAGAATTGGCTTAAGAGTAAAAAAACAACCTGCTCAAAGCTGCATTAAAAGTAATATCAGTTGAGATTTAATAGTGTATCTTAAGCGTCAGTCATAAAGATGAATTTTGACACTTTGCTGGGCCACAAACAGGATTTTGGATGACAATATGGGTATGGACCAATCACTGTTTTTAGTTTTCCTTATTCAGGATAAATGACATGGTTACATTATTATTACTATTATTATTATTTTTATTATTACTATTATTATTACTATTACTACTATTACTCAGCTATGAGCACAGCAGAATTTAACACAGCAGCTGCATATAGACAAGCATGCATTTATGTACTGTGTGTATGAATATCATTGAGTCATGTTTAGTGCAGCAGTCTTTGTGTTCTTGTTGACAGTAACAGGAAAACCGGACTTGTATGGAGATATTTCCGGATGTTGTTGTATAGTAGTTGTAGCAGTAGCAGTAGATGGTTTCTGTTTCCTGTTGGGATATGAGGTTGCAGCAGTGCTTCCAGCTCAGATCTCTTTTTGTCACAATGGTGACTCTCACGCTTGCAATGATTACGCTTTTATTTTGAAGGTTTCATCTGCAAATAGAACGTTTTCTTTCTATTTATTCCTGTAGGTTCATTACAATTCATAAGATTGCAATCTCTTTCTCTATCTCTTTCTCTCTCTCATTCTCTCTCATTCTCTCTCTCTCGCTCAAATTCAAATTGCTTTATTGGCGTCAATGTCAGAAAAATGTTAAAGAGGCGTGTCAACCAAGACAGCCCCTCCACACCCAGAGCTTTCAGCATTTCAGCAAATAAAGAAAAACAAGAAAGTCATAGGACTTAACGAGAAGGCAGAGTAAACTGTGAGATTAACAACTCTCTCTCTCTCTCTCTCTCGCTCACACACACACACACACACACAACACACACACACACACACACACACACACACACACACACACACACACGATGAAGAACCATAAGTATATATATATGCTCAGTTAAAAATAATTTATTTCTTATGCAGCATACAACACAGCAAAAACATCTTTTGGCAGCGTGCTCGGACAACAACCAACTGTTCAACGAGTAGAAGGTCTAAAGGAAATCATTTCCCATGATGCCGTGTCAGACCCTGAGCATCCGTACAGGAAGTGACTGTTGTTCTGACATCAGGAGTTTCTCAAAGCTGCCCTAATACAGTAAATATATAGGTCAAATGACCATGTCTTATATAAAAGTTATGGCTCGAGGGTCAAACCCAGTGAGAACTACCACCCAACTCTGCAGCCCCCCCCCCCCCCCCCCCCAGCTCATGAGCATCCGTTAAGTAGTGTTTCAGTTGAATGGTGTGAAACTGAAATTTCTGCTAAGACCACCATCAGGGCCCGACAGGCTAAGTTAGTAACTAGCTGCTAAACAAAGCATTTAGCAGCTAAAGAGATTTTTCTCAGGAATTGGTGGAGACCCAAACAGAGTTAAAGGAGAGGAGACTTACATGTATTGGGTGGTAGGAAACTGGACTCGAAATGAATGCTAATGTAAATATGTATGCTGGATGGGGAAATGTGCAGTTTAGGGAGGCGATGATACGTTGTGTTTACAGCTTGTTCTGCTGCCTCCAAGTGGAAAAACATTTAATCCATTAATGGAGCTTTAATGCGTTGCCAACTGTTGTATTTAAAAAAAAATTAAAATGTACCCTGAGAGTTGAGTTTAAATCTGAAGAGAAATTCTAATTATTGGTTTGTACTATGTTGGTCTTCTTACAAATATTAACAGTTTAATATGTTCTGGAGGTACTGCCAAAGAGTTGGGACGTGCAGTCCAGCAAACATGCAACAAAGCTTCAAAGTCCATAATCTAGGCATTAAAGCAAAATACATTTTATATACTGGGAGGGAAATAATGCAGCCAACATGTCAAAAACCTTTTTCAAAAATCTGCTCACTCTCACAAATCCATTATGTACAGAGATGTTTCCTACATGAAGGACCACATCGGACCTCTGGCCCCAGATCATGGTGGATCATGCAGGACTCCTCCAGAGACACATTTCAGGTGACCAAAACGTTTTCTTGAGTCCCGGCAGCCGACTGTCGCGTCTCCACAACAGTTTGTCAAGAATGTCCCAGCCTGACTGTGTCATAAACAGACCGGGCTTTTCTTCATGGACTTGGCTTTGGATTGCATCCATGGCACAGTGTTTGGTCCATGTCTGGATCCCCTGGTAGACTGCATGACACTTCAGGTGGAACAATGTGGGACTTAAACTAAGTGTGCCTTAAGACTGTGTGCTCTGCTGGCGTATGCCAGTGGTGTATGGATGGATGTTGTTTTCACTTTCTTCCTCTTATGCTAACTGGGGTCTGTAACGTTCTTGTTTTACATCAGCATTGATTTATTGGTAAATCAGCAGGTAGAAATACTAGTTTTAGTCTGACATCTATAAAAGGCAAAAACAAATCAGTGTGAGTGAGCGAGATGTAGTTAGACTAGCTGAGCATGCTAAGCTATAAGCTATAATAATTGTCAGAGCATGTAACTCCCACTAATGATTGGTCAGCCCATCGTTAGTGGTTATTGGCATTTAAGAGTTCTGGGGGGTGAGGAGTATTTTCAGACTTCGGACCGAACCAGCCAAGCTGTTTGGTTTGTACCTAACACACATACACAAGGGTGGTTATGATCTTTCACAAAAAAAGCAAATAGCATAAGGTTATTTAATCAAATTCAAATACTTTTTATACTATTTGTTGGCATTTCTATAACAAATGTTCAGGTGCTGTGTAAACTGTCCACAGTCAGAGGAACCGTGGTTCTGTGAGGCTAAAGCTCGGTTTCTCCCTCTGGCTTTCAGTCCGGAGTGAATGGCAGCGTCATGGTGTATTTTGGGAGCAGCGGTAGTTTATCGGGCTTCCTCCCACACAGACTCAGAAGTAGCTGCTGCAGCAGCCGGATTTCTCCTTCTGTGCTTCAATGTATTCATGAATGTGGAACTTGGGTTGACTGGGATGTTGGATGGCCCGGTGCTTCAGTTCCCTGGAGAACCGAAACAGGCGTCACACACTGGAGATGAACCCACAGTCAGGGTTCAAAAGGAACTTCTTCATCCATTGGCCAAATGTCAAGTGGATGTTCACATTTCACCAACCACTCAAAAGATTATTGTTGTTTTTTTGGTTGGTGAGTCAAGCAAATCTACATTTTGGTGGTGGATGGTGCTAATTTTGAACCCTGACAACAGTAGTGCTGTCACTATTATTAAAAGATGTACTGTGTATATATATATGTGTATATATATGTGTATGTGTGCAGTCAAAGCAAGCTGTGAGTGTCATCCTATTTACTCAATGTTCTCTTCTGTGTAAAATGTAATATATATGTTTTTTTCTGAATTACATAAGTGATTTTAAGGGGTTAAGTCTGGCTCAGGTTAAAGCTTTAGGGAAACATGAAGAAACACAAACAATGAACACCATAGAACTTTCTTTTACTGTCCAGTTTGACAGTCAGTCAGAGCAGAAAAATGACTTAAAGAAACTACTTTAAAGTAGATTTCCTTCTGCTACATCAGGTGGTATCAGATCGGTGCATAAACACCAGTACTTACCCATGCCTATACTAGTATTTTAGGCAGTATCAGAGGCTTTTCTGATACTGATATCGGTCTCAGAACATCTTGTATTTAGTAGATTGATAAGTGTTATTACATTGTAACTCCTGCAGAGGTATTTGTGTTATGTTTCTGTATGAAACATCCAGCCTGCTGTAGTGTGCGGTGTTAAAAAGCCATCACGTGAGAGTGTTTCTTACTTGGACACAGCAGTGAAGGCCAGCTCTACGTTGACTCCTGTCTTGGCACTTGTCTCCATGAAGGGAACTGAATGCTCCTGCAGACAAGGAGAGGAGCAAACAGCAGTGAGCAGCACAGTCAGCAGCATCAGTGTGCTTGCACAGCGGAAGGAAAAACTCACTCTGGCAAGGCGCTCTCCTTCCTCTCTCCGGATGGCTCTGTCGCTGCTCATGTCAGCCTGGCACACAGAGGCAGTGTGGTTAGAGCAGGACACCAATGAAACAAATAGGGACAGAGTTTAATTGGCCCTGGGGCTCTAAAAGCCAGAGAGTCCGGCCAGTACATTTTGATTGACATATTTTCAAAAGCCCAAACTCAAATGTGCGCATGCACACAGCTCTTTTGTCTGTTGTCAAGAATCACTGATTGATAGCCAGGCCCGAGCCCATGTAAAATGGTAGAAATTAAGACCGAACCCAACGGAACCACTAGATCTTCAGCTCTAGTCCTGGGTGATGACATCACATTCGAGTTGAATGCGTTCCATTTACAAGGCAGATTTTTATTGTTTTGATTGGCTGGTGCCAGGTTAGCCATCGTTAGCAACAACAACACATTGGGCTGTTTTTTGTAACATGTCCACAGATAGTTGGACAAGGCCGTGTGTACAACTGATTTACTGAGACACAAATAAGACTGAATTGGTAATAACTGCATGTTATTAAAGATCAACACTGTTGATGCACGGCAGCCATGTTGGTTTTTTAGCTCGGGGGAATTTCCAGCGGCACCGGATCAATTCCGGAACCGGAACGTTGCCACTGTAGACCAGATCTCTACCAACTTTAGACAAATGATCTGGCTTTAGCTAGCTGTACGGACTGTATGGATTGTTCCTTCTATCATAAGAAGCCAACGTTTACACTCAGTTTTCTTTCTTTCTCTCTATTTTCTCAAGACTTTTTTCCTTTACTTTCTGAACTTCTTGGACAATTCCCTCTCACCTTGTTGCCCAGCAACATGATGACTACATCGCTCTGTGCATACTCATGGATCTCTGTCAACCATGCCTGAAACAAGACAGAGAAAGTGGGTTTGCATTAGGCTGAGACCTGGAAAACGTCCTATATGAAGCTATATCTAACTTTCAGTTTGTGTTGATTTCAGTGGCAGCGGTAGTGTTTCTACCACACCTGTCATAAAGGTCTAGGAGGTAGCATTACGAGGAGGTCATATAATCGCAATGAATGCTTTGCATGGCGCATCTAAAGTTATTTTAAGAATGAAATAGACATTTCACATCCCTGAGGGCCAATTCAGGGACGTTTTTTTAGAATCATTTACAATCGTTGTCTCCATCTGTTGAAAGCCTGACTAAGTTGACTTGTATTTTGCTCGTTGTCATTAACTTTCTCTTTGAGATTTCATTTGTTCTTTTCTCGTTTCCTTCTTCCCTCTGATGGCCTTACCCCAGTCAGAATGTGGTACTGTAGCACGGTCTACCGGCTGAAAATCATTCTGTGACTTTGTGGGGAAAATTGGAACCGTAAAATATAGCTTTGTTTTCACTGTTAGTCTCGTTTGCTGTTACAGTTCATTTATGATCATCAGATGGAACATCACGTCATTTCAGAAACATTTAAAAGTTACATATAGTCACTTTAAGTTAACAAAATTAGACTCCGCTGAGCTGGATTTGCCATAAATGGACTCTCCTTTGTTTCTCTGTGGAAAAGATTACGTCTGTGGTTTGGTGCTAAATCACATCTCTGTTGCACACATTACAATGATAATCCACGATCAGACACATGCACGCACACACACACACACACCACACACACACACACACACACACACACACACACACACACACACACACACAACACTAAATGATCCACAGAGTTTACTAATTGTTGATGCAGGCTGTTTCCTCTTCCTGTCATTCCCATATCTTTCCAGACGCTAGACATATCCCAGACTTACCCTTATGTTGTCAAAGGAGGTTTTGCTGGTGATGTCGTACAGGAGGAGCAAAGCTTTAGGGAAAAGAAGAATTAACGTATGGTTATATTTCCGCACATGTCTATGAGTTAGGTGATGGTGTGTGTTTCCTCACCGTGTGCATCTCTGTAATATGCATGTGTCACACTTCTGAACCGCTCCTGTCCTGCTGTGTCCCAAATCTGAAACAGAAAAGGAACCAAAGAGCTTGGCCTGGTTCCACTTTCAGATACACCGACGCCCGAGAGGAAACCAGCCTGTGCTCTTAACGTAAGTATAGCTATTGTGGAAACACATCAAGTTTTCACTGGAAGTGATTTACTTACTGACCTGTAGTTTGACCTTTACATCGTCAACAGTCACCACTTTATTCTGGGAGAAGCAGAAAGAGCTTTTAATATATGTAAGAATCGGCACTGGCTACACAGATAAGAGACAATTTGTTCAAATTACGCGTTCTTCACTCAGCTGATGATTGTTTATACAATTTTAGAATTTTGTGCGCACCACTCACACAATTCCATTTACTTTCATTTGGTAGGATTGGAAGCAGAAATCTCACAGATACCTAAAACACTGGGCCAACTAAACCAAAGCTATCTGCATGGCTACGTATCACTAGAGGTAAGTGAGACAGTATGTTTTGGGTGTTTTTCTGACAGCTGATTTTACTTAATTTTAACAAGAGAATGTCCTGTATTTGAAGAAATACATACACAAATTATGCATGCATTGCACAAACGAGCACACACGCACGCAAGCATACACACACACAGACACACACACCGTGAATCCAATGCCCACTGTTGCAGAAAAGGAGCCGGGGATGAACTTTCCCTGATCAAACTGCACCAACAGCGACGTCTTTCCCACTCCACTGTCCCCGACCAGGATTGTCTGCAGAAAAACAGTCAACAACGATTATATTGGCATCAGAATCAGCACTGAACATTTCTGTCTGGCTGAAAAATCATTTTATGATTTGGGCTTGTGAGTCAGCATCTGCGTCACGGTGGACAGTATGAACAATATCTTTAACAAGAGCTTGGCAGTGTAGCGCTTTTACAGTGTGACTCACAAGCCTGGGGTGGGGGGGGGGGGAGATAACCTTTAAGACAATGAAATGAATGAAAGGCAGCATTCAGAGGCATTCAACAGGGCCAGCAGTCAATACTTCATTTTAGATCTTTCTTTTGTAGCCCACTTAAAAAAGTCATGCTGAGGTACCCCCCCCCCCCCCAACCCACGCACATAGTGTCCTCCATCTGTGATGAGACACAGCCCAACTTTATCTGGTTTGGAAGTGTTGATGCTAAAATGCAGCTGAGTGTCTGATATGTTGTGATGGGTCATCTTTATTCAGAAGTGGTCAATTCAATTTGGACGCGGTGGTCATGGATGTCTGCTGATTTTCAAAAGTGGTCTGGACAAGACGTCGAGAAGTGAGTCCGCCACAAATGTTTGAACCATATTGCCAGAGAAGAACATCAACATTAGATGATTGTGAAAAAAAACAAACAAATCTGTTCAATGCCAATGTTTTTCGTTTCCCGTATTACCAGTGTTCAACTCACTGTGGACCTTTGGAGCGAGTCATTTCCCTCAGCCCCCATTCGCCCTTAGCACTACCTTAATGTCCTACCTTAATCTATGAAGACAACAATGCCCCTGGAAAGCAATAACAAAGAAATAAGAATGTGAAGTCCAGAGTTAACCCTAAACATCTAATGAAAGTGAGAAGTGGCCTTGGTTCGGATGGATGTCCCCACACTTATCTGCACATAACGGACTGGAAATGTACGTGTGTGTTCACTACGCGAGCAAGACAAAGTAAGAAAGTCCAAAGTTCAGAAGTGAAGTGAGGGTAATGTTATCCTCTGTTGAACCAGGCTGTGGTTGAAACTCAGTTTTGTCTTAAGGCTTTATGAATGATAAAGGCTGAAAGGATTAGAGTTGAGGAGCTGGAGCAGCTTTTCTCAGCAGTTGCAGGTTTAACAGCCTCCCTTTGATCTCAGCATTTTAAAGGATTTTAGAAACTCTCAGAAGTGTGTCATGTGTCAGCTTTGGATTCTACACACTGCATCACCAATCATGCATCCTCTGACTTTTCATATCAACATTATTTATGCATCGGTAATAACTTAGTATAGTAAGTTAGTTATTGTCTTTGTTGACAGAAAACTCCTTGCAGCAGTGGAAAGGAGTGTTATGTTTCAATCAGTGATTACAGTTACACTGTGGCCTGTTAGGGTAGACGCAGTTGGGGTTCTCAAAATGGAAGCTAAATCATTTCTATTAATCAACTCTTAGCCTCAGTTCATGTGCACATTGAAATGTTGAAAGGTAAAGAGCAGCACAGGCAATGGGATTGAAAGGGAACCGGTAGTTAATGCAAATCTTTCTGCTGATAAAACTGTTAACAAGGGCTTTACCCACTAACTAGACCTTCCTCCACAGTGCTGCAGAGGAGGGTCTGGCTAGTCCACATAGCATTCCTGGATGGGAGAACAACATGCTCTGGTTTATTGGCATTTCTTTAAACCAATCACAATCATCATGGGCGGGGCTAAGCTCCGGACAGAGCCCTGGTGTCTCTGCTAAATAGTCTCAGGAAGGAAGTTGTTTTGATGGAACATGTGAACGTTCAGAAGTAGTTTTAGTCATCAACAATGACCAGGTAACCATAGTCCTCAGAAATCCACCAGAGGTTAGAAGGCCATCACAGAGACAGAGGACGGGGACGGAGGTAAGAACGCCAACACAGAGACAGAGGACGGGGACAGAGGTTAGAACGCCATCACAGAGACAGAGGACGGGGACGGAGGTTAGAACGCCAACACAGAGACAGAGGACGGGGACAGAGGTTAGAAACCAACACGAGACAGAGGACGGGGACGGGGTTAGAACGCCAACACAGAGACAGAGGACGGGGACAGAGGTTAGAACCCCAAAACACAGGGGACAGAGGACGGGGACAGAGGTTAGAAGGCCATCACAGAGACAGAGGAGGGGACGGAGGTTAGAAGGCCATCACGGGAAACGAGGACGGGGAGGAGGTAGAACGCCAACACAGGACAGAGGACGGGGACGGAGGTTAGAACGCCAACACAAGGACAGAGGACGGGGACGGAGGTTAGAACGCCATCACAGAGACAGAGAACATAATAAGAGACTCATTCATAATTTCCTATCTCTTAACAATGGAGAAAAAAGTAATATTGTAGAGCAGCAGCAATATTCTTCTTTCATCTGCTTTATTAATGGAATGTGTTTCCTGTTCCAGTGAAAGCATGTAACATGATGCCTGCATGCGTGTGTGTGTGCCAGTGGAGAACCACGGCCATGCTTGGACATTTCTACATGCATATGTGATGATAAGTGTGTTTGTGGTGGGAAGAGGGTAAGACTCTGTTTCCGTGGTAACAGAGGTAAGCTGGGAAGTGGGCCTGGCTCATAAACTCCCACTGGAGACTGGAGGCAATTAGGGGATACAGATGTTCAGGAATAAGACATGGATGATAATGGATATATGTGAACAGAAATGCTTTTTTTCGTTGGATTTTATTTTATTTGGTCTAACTTTATTCAACATGACGGTAGACGGTATTATATATATAATATATAATATGTATATGTTGCTGTTGAACTGAGGCAGATCACACATTTCAGTTTACAGGAAAGTACTGATATTTTTATTGGAATAGTTTTTATTATTATAACTTAAGGTTTTGTGATAAATGTTCTGTGTTTGACTGTTTAATGTTCAACGCTTATTAAAAGAAAAACACCTATTGCTGCCAGTTCATATCTATGTTCTCAGGCCTGTATAAGAATATAGAGACGTTTTGATGGTGTCTCATGTTATAATGCTCCATGACATAATTGTGTGTTACACAGGGAACATTGAACTTTAGCTAAACTATAGAAAAAAAAGAATATTTGCAATTCGCAAATAAAATTTTAATCGCAATACCTGGCAGAAAAAAATCAGATTGCAGGTTGATTTTCCCCCAAATCATTCAGCCCTACCAAGAAGCTTTATTAAGAACTTCCATGGAGGCGTCATGGTGATTAATATGACTTGCAGAAATCCCGTTACTGTATGGGTTGGTATTAGGGACGTTGTAGGAAACAGAGAGAATACTGTAGTAATGGAGTCATAGTTGTGTTGATCTCTGCCTGAGCAACAGGAACAGTCCCTTTCATTTTCCACGAGAGTGTTAAGCCCGGGGCACAGCCCGAATGTAATTTAGCGTGACAGTTGTCATATTGCCGCTGATTTAGACCGTTCCATATGCCCACAGCGGGGATTAAACACAGAACAGTAGCAGGTTATTGGAGCTTCCAATATTAAAAGTCTGTAAGATGCAAATTTACATTAATGGCAATGTACTATGTGTGCCTCTATGTGTGTGTGTGTGTGTGCGTGTGTGTGTGTGTGTGTGTGTGTGTGTGTGTGTGTGTGAGTAGGTGATATGGGTACATTTATCTGAATTTAGGATTGTCGTCATGGAAAAATTAATGGGTCATGTGATGAGGGCTGGGAAGATTTGCAGAAAAGTCAGCCAAGTGATCCAATGAAAATGAGAATTGTCAGATTGACCTCTCTGTAAACCAATGGATTACGGGGGGAAGGGGGGGGGGCACTCCCCCCCCTTCTAGTCCCACCCCTGCAAAGGGACAAACCAAAAAGAACCAAAGAGCACTCAAAGAAGCCCCATGCGTGATCCCTCAGGGGTAACACAGGCGAAATGGAGGGAAAGAAAAGCCCCCCCTCCTAAACAAGGACACAAAAAGTGCTCCAGAGCCCCAGAATGAGAGCAAGGGTTCCCCTGAAAGAATGGTGTCTGATTGCTAGAACAGCTTGTGTTGCTGTAATCTCGTCACAAGGCAAGCGTTCCACTTGCACACACACAGACACACACACTGCTTCCAAGGCAATTAAAGGCAGCTGGTCCACGTGCATTATGGGTACATTAGGGCAACATTAGGGCTCATGTCTCATCGGACCATCAGCTCTCAGTAAACTCACACTAATGACAGCAGCGTCCTCATCATGCTACAGTATTAGGGGACCACGAAGGTCTATATAAAGAGACTTCAGATACAGTATTAGGGGACCACTAAGGTCTATATAAAGAGACTTCAGATACAGTATTAGGGACCACTAAGGTCTATATAAAGAGACTTCAGATACAGTATTAGGGGACCACTAAGGTCTATATAAAGAGACTTCAGATACAGTATTAGGGACCACTAAGGTCTATATAAAAGAGACTTCAGGTACAGTATTAGGGACCACTAAGGTCTATATAAAAGAGACTTCAGATACAGTATTAGGGACCACTAAGGTCTATATAAAGAGACTTCAGATACAGTATTAGGGACCACTAAGGTCTATATAAAAGAGACTTCAGATACAGTATTAGGGGACCACTAAGGTCTATATAAAAGAGACTTCAGATACAGTATTAGGGGACCACTAAGGTCTATATAAAAGAGACTTCAGATACAGTATTAGGGGACCACTAAGGTCTATATAAAAGAGACTTCAGATACAGTATTAGGGGACCACTAAGGTCTATATAAAGAGACTTCAGGTACAGTATTAGGGGACCACTAAGGGTTATATAAAAGAGACTTCAGATACAGTATTAGGGACCACTAAGGTCTATATAAAAGAGACTTCAGATACAGTATTAGGGGACCACTAAGGTCTATATAAAAGAGACTTCAGATACAGTATTAGGGACCACTAAGGTCTATATAAAGAGACTTCAGATACAGTATTAGGGGACCACTAAGGTCTATATAAAAGAGACTTCAGATACAGTATTAGGGACCACTAAGGTCTATATAAAAGAGACTTCAGATACAGTATTAGGGACCACTAAGGTCTATATAAAGAGACTTCAGATACAGTATTAGGGACCACTAAGGTCTATATAAAAGAGACTTCAGATCCAGTATTAGGGACCACTAAGGTCTATATAAAGAGACTTCAGATACAGTATTAGGGGACCACTAAGGTCTATATAAAAGAGACTTCAGATACAGTATTAGGGGACCACTAAGGTCTATATAAAAGAGACTTCAGATCCAGTATTAGGGACCACTAAGGTCTACTGTATATAAAAGCATCCAAAGAGCACCATGTCATGGGACCTTGACCTTGACCTTAGGTGCCATGACATTCTAGCAGATTGTGTCTGTAAGCAACTAAATATCATGTTCACGTTTGGAAAGAAATAAAAATCAAAAACCTATTGGTGCACTTCTTTCTCACACCGACCGATATTCTAAAAGAAAGTAGGACACAGCAAGATAAAGACCAAGCGATTGATAAAGGAAACAAGCTTTGATAACGCAGCTCCTTCACACTGAACTGGAAGCTGTTTCCAGCTACATGATGTAATGTGACATTTCTCTCTTCTCTCTGCTCCGTCCACAGTGAAGAGAGATGCCAGCCTGAGGAGAGAGTCTGAACTCGCTGACTCCCTGGTCTAAGTAGGCCACTGGTACTCATCGCTGGCTCGAGAGTCTCCTGCAACCCGCCAAGCTTTAAAGGTCCCACATCATGCTCATTTTCATGTATTTTGGGTTTCTACTGGAACATATTTACATGCTTTAATGTAAAAAAACGGATTATTTTTCTTATCCTGTCTGCCTAAATATGTAAATATTAATATAAATGCTGTATGTTGCTCAGTTTTAGCGCCTGCCTCTTTAAGCCCCACTCCTGAAAAAAGTCCAGTCTGCTCTGATTGGTCAGCGTTTTGGGTCTTTCTCAACTGTAAGTCTCTGCACTGTTATTTATATATGTGTATATATATATATATGTATATATATATATATATATATATATATATATATATATATATATATATATATATATATATTTATTTATGTATACAGAAGTCCTGACGGCTTGTTTAAAGGCAGAGTTTCTGCCCCCTGGCTGTGTGCATTTCTCTGTGGATCGAGTGTTTTGATAGTTTCACAGTATTTATATAGCACTTCAACCTGCTATTTAATATAAACGACATGGGCATATTACTTTCCACAATATGGGACCTTTAATTTGTGGCTCGCACGGCATTACATAATACGGTGATATGATCATGCAGTCAAAACAGATAGATCATAAAAACATCAAATGGTAGATATTATTTTCAACCCGGACTCTATTTTCCTTCTGCTGCTGATGGGAACAACAATCTTTGAGATTGGTCTAGTATTAAGAGAGAAATAACATACAATGTGAGTTAATAGGACAATTGTGCATTTACCTTCACAAAAGTGCTGTTTTTCTGTTGAAAGACTCAGATTAAAATTCTAAGTGTGAATATGTAACAACATAATCTAAGCTTAATGACATACATATATGCCATAGACACAATATAGATACTATTCTAATATAATATTGAGCTTGAATATTTCCAGACATGACATAAGGTCAAATTTGGAACACATACATGACCAAGAAAGATTGATCTGATATCATTGTATGAAATCAATGCATTTTAATATCAACAAAACTGCAAAGAAAATGCATCAGAAATGATTCATAATCTCCTTGGTGGTATCCAATACTAATGTTTCTGGACGAATCCAGATCAAGTTTTTCTGAGGTTGTTGTCATGTGACCTAAGTAAGTCACATGACAACTGGTGGTCATATGTGTGGGCAGACTGTTCAAAGATGGTTTGGGATATGACTGGCCTCCACCCAGGGAGTTTCAGCCTCTTCACACTCCAAACCTGTTACTTTTAAAATATGTGTTAAAATCCTCACAAGGCTTTACCCGGCCAAGGCCTCAGAGTACACCGATAAGGGGGGAGCTGCTGGGTCAGGCCCCAACTGTCCCAATGTCCAGGTCAGGGTCTGGGCTGATGGATCTTTTGCTGTTCATCTTCCAGTTATTGTAGCATGGTTTTCATTGACACTGTCTCAGCTTTTATTGCTGTCTTAAAACACATTTTTATAGCCCCGCCCTCTTATTTCTTTCCATAACACAGCTCTGTTGTGTCACTGCCAGATTTCCTGTTTATTTTTTACCTTATGAAGGATTTCATTTCATATGTAACTGTTGGTTTTTATGTGATTGTGTTGTAATGATGTCTCCCTGTTCTGGAAATCCCTTCTGCTCCTGGCTTGAGAAGTGCAATAAAAATGTAATTATTATCCATATGAATAAAGATGGTTCCACTTTGGAGAGCAGTACTGACACATTCATTAGCCCTTGGTGATCCTACCTGTCATCCCTCTGAGTACCAGTCTTCCTCCATCTAGTCTCTCTCCTCAGTACCAGTCTTCCTCCATCTAGTCTCTCTCCTCAGTACCAGTCTTCCTCCATCTAGTCTCTCTCCACAGAGTTCCACTTCCAGGATTGCTCCGGTTCTAAACAAACCTCCGTCCCCGTCCTCTGTCTCTGTGTTGCTCCGGTGGATTTCAGAAGACATGTAGCTTGCCTTGAGTATTTTTCTTTATACTTTCACATTTCAGATGCATTTACTTAAACAGCTTGTTAACATTATTGAATTTTTTACATTTATCTTTGTTTAGCACCTTTTAATCTTTTCAACAGCATGTTATCTTTTTATATTTATATTCATCAGGACTATGGTTACCTGGTCCTCAGATCTCTGCAGGGTAAATCCAGACAGCTAGCTAGACTATCTGTCCAATCTGAGGACTCTGGTTACCTGGTCCTCAGGTCTCTGCAGGGTAAATCCAGACAGCTAGCTAGACTATCTGTCCAATCTGAGGACTATGGTTACCTGGTCCTCAGATCTCTGCAGGATAAATCCAGACAGCTAGCTAGACTATCTGTCCAATCTGAGTTTTCTGTTGACGACTAAAACTTCTTCTGAACGTACACATGTTCCACCAAAACAACTTCCTTCCTGAGACTATTTAGCAGAGGCACCGTGGCTCTGTCCGGAGCTTAGCCCCGCCCAAGACGATTGAATTGGTTTACAGAAATGCCAATAAACCAGAGCAGGTTTTTCCTCCATCCAGAAAGGCTATGTGGACTAACCAGACCCTCCTCAGCAGCGCTTTGGGGAAGGTCTGGACATGAGAGATTATGCTCCATCTAACTGCTCATTTAAAAACGGAAGTGACACAATCTCCCAGTCTATTTGAATAACACAATCCAAAGGGGTTCAAATGGGGCGGAGGGAATCAATGTCTTGCTCAAGAGCATTGCGGTACAAAGGGACCACTTTGAGCCCCATTCCAACCTGAATCAGGAAGCTGATCTGAGTGAGAGCACCACTGAGTCTTCATTACAGATATAGTGATGTGTTTGGGGCAGATTGACACGCAACAAGCCTGGAAACGGACCAACTGGAAACAACGGCCAAGTGAAGACCAGCACCACGGAGAGCGCACACCCGGTCCAGCGCGGAGGCGTACCCGCCTGGACGACCAGGCTACTTCAGGACATTTCATACATGGCAGTACATAAATAGATACATAATAGAAAAAGAAACCAAGCACAGCAGTCCTGTAAAGTTTGAACTGTCAGTGTGTGTCGCATTAAGCAGCTGTTGCGGTTTTGGAACCATGTCGCCATACCTTGTGCACTAATTCCTCGTCATATGTCGGAGCGGGGGGGGTCTTTGCCTGGCTGTCGGCCGCCTCTCTGGATTCGTAGCCGCTATCGGGATGGATCTCAGGGTAAGCCGTGGTGTAGTGCGCCGAGATCGGCTCCATCGACTCCATCCGCTCCATCCTGGCTCCCCTCAGAACACAGACAGCTGACAAACCACGCAGCTCTCTCTCTCTCTCCCCTCTCTCTCTCCCCCGCCCCCTCCCTCTCTCCATGCATTGTTGTCCTCTAAGCTCCTCCTGTGGAGTGAGTGAATCACAGTCTGCGCGCTTCCCCCTCCATCACTTCACATTTTGAAGGCATGTCGTGATCGCGCACCCACACCACGCCAAGGGTGGGGGGAGGAGAGGAAGATGGGAGCAAGGGGAGGATAGAGAGAGCATGGGAGACGATGTGAAGTTTGTAGAATGGGAGGAGGAGTGGAAAAGAGGACATGAGGAAGAAGGAAGAGGAGGAGGATGCATTCAAGTACTGACCTGTGGCTTGCCTTGAGTATTTATCCCTTTGTAAATCTATAAAGTGCACAAAAAATATTTAACATAAAGAAAAGGTAAATAGCCAAAAAGCATATTATGAACACGTTAACAGGAAGATTAAACCCCCACACACTGTGTAACTGATCACAATGCAGAGAGGAGGATCTGAAATGTGAAGCATAGACGTCTTCCTGAATGAACTTACACTGATATACTTCATATAGTTTAGATTAACTAGATTGTGTCATATTGTTTTCAGAGATTTGCCCCTCAGTGGAAGTTAATGGAGTGAACTGAACGGGTTCACTCTGAGGGATATATATCATGGCCATCGATGCCGTCGGTGCTACTCATTGTTTTTTTACATTTAATAGTGAAATATTTACCTAGGTATACAGGCAGATTAGTGTCCCATATTCTTCATAATTTCACCCCATGTGTACAGGTCCTATCCCTCTGACCAATCGGCTATCCTAACCTTAACCACTCCAGGTCAAACACCAACCAGTTGGCGGCTCTGCTAAACTGCACATAAACCATTTATGTAATTATTTTATTTCTATTTTGTTTGAATTATACATCTACATTAGTATGAACAAATCATTAGTATCTTTATTTTGGTTGCTTTAAGTGTCACCGCTTTTGTTTTGAAAGTACCATTGAGTCTGAGCCCCCAGGTGAAGTCTACATATTGGGGTCATCAGGGTGTAGCAGGTAGACACTGTGGAGGGCTGATGGTTTTTGAACAGACACACAGAGAGAGACATGACATTGGTCTTTATTGTAATATTTGCTCCAATCAAAACCTGGACAATGAACAACAGGAGGAAGTTGCATATTACACTGGGCCTACAGTAACATGTGGGGAGGCCTGAAGCCTTTATAGATCCCTTTTTTGCATAAAATGCTGCTCTATAGACCTTTCTCACGACAGACATGATGACATGTCATAGGAGGAAAAGCCCAGGTGTGTTCAAAACCATTAACGATGGCCGCATTCCACTCAGGAGAGGCCTGGTGTTGAGCACGCTGACTCACTGGAACAGCTCACTGGGACACTGGATGGCATTAAACCATCGTTAAGGTCATCAGTGTCAGCTGGGCTTTTCCTACTATGACAAGTCAAAAACTAATAATGGCTGGCATGATTTTATAAATCATGTTTTAATGTTACACATACATGTGGCAGAGTGGATGGCTGCCTTACCTTTAGGCCAGTAAGCCTATCATCGATTGTTTTTTGTGCTAATGTGCTAATAATATGTTGAATTCATGTTAACACATCACTGTCCTGAACCCCTGTTGAAGATCTCAGATCCTATGCATCTGAGATGTCTTTCACATCAGATCTTTTCTGTGCAATCCAGCTTTCTGGAAGGCTGTTTGTCACAGGGAAGCCCGATGGCTCCCACCTGACCGGGGCTGTGCCCAGGCTGCCGTCCTGTGAGAGCGTTCGGAGGAAGGACCGGCGGAGACAGATCCACAGTAAGATCTCTCAGCGCCTCAGCCTCAGCGGCGGCTGCTGCCAGGTGAGCAGACACTTTCTGTCCAGTCCTGTGGTGTTGTGGTTTGGGGTTTTTGTTGGGTTTGTTTTCCTGTTTTTGCCTCCCTGTGAATGTCTCAGTGTTTTCCCCGGTCCCGTGTGTCTGATCTGTCTCCTGTTCCCGGTAAGCGTCTGTATGTTCTGTTCCCGTTTTATTTGGTAGTCAGCTTCCTATCTGGTCTTGTCTTGTCTTGTCTGGCTTCACTTTGTTTGTCTGATTGTCCTGCCCCGCCCTAATGTTGTTTCACCTGATGTCTCACCGTTCCCTGTTACCTCATTACCTCCTGTATTTTACCCCAGTGTTTCCTTTGCCTCTTGTTGGATCCTTCCAGTTTGTTTGCGTGTATGCCGTCGCCCTGTGTGTCTTCCAGCCTACTTGTTTCCCTGTCGTCCCTGGCCTACCTGTCGGAGTTTTTCCTTGTGACCTGTTTTTCCGTTTGGATTTTGCCGGTTCCCCGAGCCCTCGTTTGGATTGTTTTTTGGACTCCTTCCGTTGCTCCTGTGTTTTGTTGAACTGTGGCACTTATTAAACATCTGTACCTTTTGCCTGCTGCTCTGCGTCTGGGTCCTTCTTCATGCTGTCCCGTAACATGTGGGACGTTCCACAAACATGTAGTTTTCCCTGCACACTTTTAATCGACTCGACAATGGTTTGAAAATAACAGTTCTATATTTTTGTAAAATACACTTATTGAAGCGTAACTCTCGCCAAAATGCAACCTAGGGTCTTAATGTGAATGTACCCGAGTCAAACCTTTGTTTAAAGGCATATTTATGACGGAATTGTTACTTTTAAGATTTACCATGTTCTTGAATTTGGGTGTAATTGCCCTTTAAATGGGAGAGCTAGGGGCAGTTACATGCTAGCCTCAAAATCACTATTTTCAAAATCACTAAGAAGGTTCGACACAACATGAGACTTTGGTCCAAGTACCACCAGCACTGAGACAGACGGCGACAGACTACATCTACTTTTTATGTAAAAGTTCATGTGTAAGGTCCCTTACTCTCAAATAATATCAACTTTTTTTTTCACTTGATTAACTTTACCACTTTATTTCAGCTCCTCTGGTTTGTTTTGGGCAGTTCCATTTGTTCCCAAATACACACCAAACTGTCCCAATTTCTTGCTGAAAAATAGACCAATCTGGCAACACTGACTTGTCGGATCACCCGCCTAATGGGCTATACAATGTTATAAAAGCCCAAGTTAATTTATAACAGCATTTGGCGGGTGTCAATTTAAAGCCCTGATTACATCATTGTTACATCATATTTCCTTTGTCCCACTGCATTCTATCCTCCAACATATGAAGAAACCCTTCGCCAGTCCTTTGACATATCTCCGGCAGATCTGCGCTCTCTGGATGTTTATCTGTCAATTCACCCCGAGGAACACTCATCAAATCTCAATGAAGACACACACAAACCCGGTCAACCCCCCCCACGGCGCTCCAGGGACCACCTCCCTCCTGCTACCCAGCACATAACTCCAGGTCTCTGTCTGTCTGATGGGCCTAGAGTTGGTTTCCAGCTGCAGCATGAGGGACAAGGCTGCAGGGACTAGAGCCATCAGGGACAAGAGAAGAGTTACAGGAAGGGAATCCTTGGAGATAGATCTCTTTACAATAATGGGTATGATCATACACTCCCCAACCGGTGACAATGACATCTCTGTATTGTCCCATTCTATTGATGTCAGTTTAGTCAAACCTTTACATATGTCAACACTTTGACGACGTTAGCTCAGAGACCTAGCTCAGCTGTAGGGCCACAGAACCAAATCATACAAATAATCCAGGTTTGTTTCTTTTTTTTTTCTTTTATAGTTGCTCAATCATTCATTTCAGTGCCTCAACATTTGGACTAAAGTACAGTACTGGAGTAGATGTACTTAGTTCCAATCCACCACTGGTTGGAACACATACTTTAAAAGTAACTTTGCCTTTCACCCTGAGTTTCTACACACATTTCCAAACAACCAAAGAACATATTGGAGATACCAGTGACTGATAAGCTACTTTGAGTTTGAGAGGTAAAGTACAACAGCAGATTGTTTAAAAATGTAAAGGTTTTCAATGTAAAAATGCAATTTCCCCATACATTTTCTTCTCTTTGTAGTCATGTTGTGGCTCTTTTTGGTCATTTTAGTTTTTTTCGGGGTTGTTTTGGGTCTCCGTGGCCATGTGGTGTCTCTTTGTTTCATTTTCACATGGTTTTGTAGTATTATTATTATCACCATATCTGCGTCTAAAACGTTGGAAAATCTAGAGCAGATAAATTAAGAAACTGCACTCAAAAAGCTTAAAGACACAACTTGCTAAAGAAGTCCAACTAAACTCATTAGATCTGAGAAAGGTCTTTCAGTTACCATCAGTTGGCTTAGGTGCACCGAAACCTTACAAGAACAGGGAAAACCCTGCTTATGGTAATTATTTTTTATTATTGAATTATTAGTTATATTCTGTAACTTCAATATATGAAGAAAATTACTTTGTCAATGTGCAATGCAGACCCTGAAATAGTGAATCAAACAGAGGAGCACATAGACTGATGCAGAAGGGATGGTAGGACCTCTAGTGGTCAGATGTTGGTATTGCACCTTTCCAACCATTACACCTGGCCCTGGAAGCAGTTACCAACATACTAGTCTGGATCCTTGACGTTCCACTTCCGGGAATGCTCAATTGCCGTCCGGAGCTTAGCGCCACCCAAGACAATTGTGATTGGTTTAAAGAGATGCCAATAAACCAGAGCATGTTTTTAGGCTCGTTCGAGATGAGCCAGGTCTGCGCAGAATCGATCACCGGCGATCGGCGCCCGTTGCATGCCGGTTAGATTTGTGTCCGACTTGATCCCGACTTGCTCTGACGTCATGCACACGTGGGCAACGGAAATCTCACGAGAGCAAGGCGGACGCAGGTCTGAGACCAGGGGGCCGCAGTTGCTTTTCACCGACTGCAAGAGCCAGGCGGACCCAGAGCATGCTGGGAAACGCCGGCTTCTCAGCTGATTTAAAATCTGATTGGTTTACAACATGATGACGTTTTATATAAACTTTTTATTGTTTTTGAATCGGAGGGATTTTAATTGCTATTTGTCTGATTTGAAGACTTATTCTGTCCAGAACACATGTTGTGGCTGATAGAGACGTTTAGAGAGAGAGACTAAATCTGATCAGATCACGGATCATCTACAGTGTGTTGTTAATTAAAATCTGCAACAGATCGCATGTAGAGCACTTTGCCAGCTACTCTGTCATAACTAAAACAACTGGAGACTGTGTACCAGCTGGTATGTGGGTCTGATTATATTTTATTAAATCGGAATCGCACCACAGTGTTTTCATCACTTCCTGTCCAGCCTGAAGGAGCTGGACTCGGCTGGAAACTGTCCGACTTTACCGCAGCTTTCTGTCCCCGCCCCCCGCTGCTGCCGCCTGCTCTCGTCCACTTTCCAGGCGAGGCGCAGTTCATCTCGAACGAGCCTAGTCTCACATGCCTGAATGCTGTGTGGACTCATTTGAGGAGGGTCCAAAAAGATGTTAGAATGAATAGCTGTGGATAGAAAATACCTTTCTACAGGTGCCAGGATGTTGTGCTACACCCCTGCCCAAGATCATTGTGATTGGTTTAAAGAAATCCAGCCAACCCAGAGCGTATTTTTATCCTATCCCAGAAGGCATCTGTGGGGTATCCGGATCTATCTCCACAGAGCTGGCAACGCGAGGTTAGCCCCTCACTGACCCCGTTAACACAAGATCTGTCAAACCTTTAGTGGAAACATTTTATTATGTCTTGTGTACATAAACTTCTGTTTTATAGGTGCAATAGAGTTTATCACATAATGATGGGGACAGGAAGCCGAGGAAGGCCCAGAGTCTGCAGGTCTCCCCAGACTCAGCTCTGCTCTCTGGCTGCTGTCCACTTAGATCTCCACAAATCAGTGCGTGTCAATCGACACAAATCCTCCGATTGATTCTGGCCAACACAAGAATACGTGGGACACCATAACGTCCCAGTCCAGTCCAGCAGTCTTAGACCATGTCCACCAGTTTGAACTTGCCCTCCTGTTTGACTGGCAGGACGTTGATGAAGGTCTTGTAGAGCACCGTTCCCTTTGGCAGCTTGGTGATGACCTGGGTGGCCTCGGGGCTGCGTGGGGGGGGGACGTAGACCTCCTTGGTGAACCTGACGTGGCCGTCCTCCAGAGCAAAGAGTGTCTTGTTGGTTCCCATACCCACCTGCGGGACAAGGTGAGACCGTTTCACTCCATCAGATCACAGCCAATCAACTACATGAGGAAACATAAAAGTGTACGTCTCTGTTGAGTTAAAAATAAATTACAATCTAAAATTATTAAGGGTTATGAAGTCATTTGATTAAAATGACTAGGATTATTTAGTTTCATTTAATTTTGCTGGATTTCTAGGTGTTTCTATGGGGATTATGGACTATATCGGTATAGAGAGAAAAATAAGCCTTGGCTTCTGCCTGTTCCTTTTTGGGTTAGCTACGGTGGCAAATTGTGGGAAATCATTGTTTCTTTTCAAAATAAAATTATTCATCCTCATCATCACATCTTTGATACAGAGAGAAAGACTCACGTGTGCTCCTGGCTGATACCTCATCACCCTCTGTGTTGCCAGGATGTTCCCCGCATGGACAAAGTTTCCTTGGGACCAGATGAAAAGAGATGGTGGATCACCAAACTGGCAGACATGATCAGGTAGTGGTGTTTGCATTTTATTTCTCCACCCCATTTACATCTCTGAGGACCGGCTAAATCACAAAAACAACTAAAATGTCTAATTGGGATTATGTTTGACTGATATGATTCAGGATATTGGAGCGAATGATCATTTCTGTATCATTAATCTAATTGAAAAATATTAAAGTGCTCATATTATGCTTTTTGGCATTTTCTTTTAATGTGTTATAAGTTATAGGTTTATAAACTGAAAAAGCCCAAAGTCCCCCCCCCCCCCACCATCTCCAACAGAAACACTGTTCACCAACTGGTCCGAACCGCTTGTTGTAGTCCAACCTTTACTTCAGAGACCAACGTTATAATCCCCCCCAGCTGCTAGCATGGCGCGCCTGACTCCAGCTTCTGGCTGGCTAGTAGTCCTTACCTAGGTACTGTCAGGGCCCTCATATTCTGCTTCTGGCTGGCTAGTAGTCCTTACCTAGGTACTGTCAGGACCTCATACTCTGCTTCTGACTGGCTAGTAGTCCTTACCTAGGTACTGTCAGGACCCTCATACTCTGCTCCTGACTGGCTAGTAGTCCTCACCTAGGTACTGTCAGGACCCTCATACTCTGCTTCTGACTGGCTAGTAGTCCTTACCTAGGTACTGTCAGGGCCCTCATACTCTGCTCCTGACTGGCTAGTAGTCCTTACCTAGGTACTGTCAGGACCCTCATACTCTGCTTCTGACTGGCTAGTAGTCCTTACCTAGGTACTGTCAGGACCCTCATACTCTGCTTCTGACTGGCTAGTAGTCCTTACCTAGGTACTGTCAGGACCCTCATACTCTGCTTCTGACTGGCTAGTAGTCCTTACCTAGGTACTGTCAGGACCCTCATACTCTGCTTCTGACTGGCTAGTAGTCCTTACCTAGGTACTGTCAGGGCCCTCATACTCTGCTTCTGACTGGCTATTAGTCTTTACCTAGGTACTGTCAGGACCCTCATACTCTGCTCCTGACTGGCTAGTAGTCCTTACCTAGGTACTGTCAGGGCACGCCCTCATACTCTGCTTCTGACTGGCTAGTAGTCCTTACCTAGGTACTGAGCATGTGCGACTCCCAAACAGAGAGCTCAACACAGGGTGAAAAGAGGAGCTGCAGCAATGTGCAGGACACATAACCCTATTCTGATATAACCTCTAAATACAATTATGAACCTGAAAATGAGCAGAATATGAGCACTTTAAAAGGAAAATGATTATAGTGTGATTTCTGTGAGGATCTATACCAAACCAAGACATTTCCTTTAGTCTGTAGGATAGGATGTGTAGGCAGGGACGTCTCTGCAGCACCACTATACTTGATTCTGAATGGTTTGCCCATATTTTGCTTTTGACAAATGTTGCACCCTCAATCAATGTTGACACCAATTGAGATATCAACAATTACTGTAGTTTTGAAAACTCAGATTGCATGTATCTGAGGCTGGGGAAGAACAGCTACAGCACTTATGGGAAGTGGTTTTAGAAATAATGTGTTATTACCATCCTGTTTCTTGAAGCCATATCTCCGACCGGGGCTCTTTCCTCCGACGTTCTTACTGCTGCCGCCCGCCTTCTTAGATGCAAACCTCACGGAGTCTATCAGAGAGGTCTGGCCAGGCACCAACACACCTGCAAGCCGCAGCACAGAGAAATCCAGATGAAGTTTCCAAATGCATAAACACATTTACACACGTGTCATATGCCAACAATTCTCTATGAACGCCTGAAGCCGTTTCAAACATTATGTGTGTTATTCAACTTTTCAGTGACATTCATGCTAATTAAACCAATTCCCACTTTTTCAACTAGTCTCACTAATGGGAGCCAGGCTGGCATCCATCGTGGTCCATGCTCAGTTCCCTGAGCAGCTCCTTCAGCAGCAGACTGCTGCACCCTCAGTGCTACCACAGGTCCTTTAATCCAGCAGCAGTCCGACTCTTTAATGCAACATCCTAATGGAGCTCTGCTAGCTGTTTCGGCTATATGAGCCATCACTGGACAATATTTGGCACTAATAAAAGAATAAATGTATAATTTGTTAATCCCGCATAGGGAAATTACAATGTTTTCACTCTGTTGTTATTACACAGGCCTGAATTACCCTACCCCTAACCCTGCTCAGTACCTACACATGCACTAATCAGAGGGATGTCAGAGTGGGGGGGGCTGCCCATGGAAAGGCGCCCCGAGCAGTTGCGGGTTCGGTGCCTTGCTCAAGAGCACAATGCCTACCACAGCTGCCAGTCTCCCACCCTACTTTGGTCCGTATGTGGACTTGAACCAGCGACCCTCCGGTTCCCAACCCAACCCCCTACAGACTGAGCTGCCGCCATTTTAATTCATTTATGACGCTGTGTTACCTCTAACTGTGCAATATGTCTTTTCTATTCATCTGCACTTTACTCAACGGTATTAAAAAGCTAACGTTAACTCGGCTAGCTAGCTAACTTAGCATGTGACATTTAAACGTTATAACGTGTTATAACAACAGAAAGCGCTGAGCAGCTGGGAATGAATACACACGTTCCTCTCCTTTTTCTACATTTGCGGAAAATGTATGAAATACTTATTTAGATATTTGTTACCTGCTCTACACTTGAGCATCAAGGACGTCAGCGCTGCCATCTTGAATGATGACGATCTCATTTGCGTACTTGCGTCACATCCGGATACTTTCGCTGCCTTCAGGATCCCCAAGAAAGATCGTGGATCACAACTGCTCACTGAAAATAACCTGACTGTTTACCTTTATAAGTAACCAAGTTGAACCTAAATGGCATCACAAGTAACGATAAAGTAAGGCAATACTACAACCAATATTTAAATGCTGGATATCTGTAGCATTATGTTTATATAGCCACCTAAAAAACTACTGTGAGAAATGTTTCAGTACAAAAACCTAATTTGGGGTTAATGGCTAATATTGCTTTTATATTTTTATAACACAAACTCAAATATGTTACTCACGACATGTGTAGGTGATACGTTAAATGCATTGACGTGGTTAATTTGGTTTAATTTTGTTTGGCTTTGGGATACGGAAGTTTACAGTCGTCCCATGAACCTGAATGCAACATTAGCCTGCGACTGCTGCTGACCGGGGAAATCAAATGAGTTGTCATGCGGACAGTTGCGGGCAAACCGCCATAAAGCAGAAGACTTAATGCAAAAAAGAAGACACACGTGCTAGAGTTAACGTTAGTGAGTGTAAGTACCGTTGTAGTTCTTAATTAACCCAGGTCTGAATGCTACGTTTCGTGGAAAGTAAGTCACGTTATGCAAAGCTTAGTAACTCTAAAGCAACTTCCAACTAACTGACGTTACGTCTTTTTTTATTATAATCCATCCATCCATCCATGGTTTTAACCTTAGGTAAGGCATGTTCTGCTCATGTCGGTGAAGCTAGAAATAATAACGTTATATCCATTTCACTAAGCAGTAATCAATAACGTTACACTGGGCGACTTCTGACACCAAAACACAGGAACAAGCAGTTTGCACCAGTTCCTTTTTTACTGAAATAAGATCTGCAAAGTGGTTTATCTGTACGCCGAATTTAGTAGATTACCCATACTTCTTGTGTACTTAGGTCATGATCTGACAAATGACAGATATCACTTTCTAAAACACTAAGAAACCTAAATTTCGAAGGTTGGTGAATGGAGTTTGGTGGGGTTCCTTAACCGTTCCCTTCTGGGAGCTAGGAATAGCCTGGCCCTTGATCCTATAATAACGGTTTCATGTCTCCTATGAAAGAACATGTGCAGCTCCAGTGACTCCACCAGCGACCTCGATGAGGAGTTGCCTGTGTTCGACTTCCTCCAGCCGGGTCGACGCCTCAGCCAAGCCCCCCAGAGCCCCCCAGAGAAACCAGCCTTTTCCCCAGCGAAGGGCGATGTGGACGCACGTACACGAGCGCCTGATGTAATGATGATAAGCAGCGATTCTGATGACGATGCACCTTATGTCCCTTTGGCACAGAGACTCAAACAGAGACAAGACAATGTGATTAGGGCCTCCTCCGCTGTCACTAATGGGAAAAATGCTGAGCACTCTTCTTCATCCAACCTGGCCAGTTTGCCGCTCTCTTGCCAGAATGGCTTTTCAGAGATTGAGCGTCCCCTTAGCATCCACCAGGGGATCTCAGATGGCCCAGATGAGATGGCAGCTTTCCCTCGGCGACGGCTGCTTCCCACCCACACCTCTCCTGCCAAGAGGAAACCTGCCAAGCGCACGGCGGAGGAGACCCAGGGCTCCAGGGAGGAGGTTCTGGGGCGGAGGCTGGCCAGGACGGGACAGCAGAGCAACAAGGAGGTGCTGAAGCAGGAACAAGAGAGACAGAGAGCAGAAAGAAGAGCTCTGGCAGAGGCTGCCAAGGCCTTGAGGCCAGAGGAGTGTATCAAGCACATGGTGGTGACTGTGGACCCAGGTACAGTGAAAACAGTCAATGATACTGTGCATAAGTGCCCAACAAATAGGGCCGGGTAATAATGATCGCTCTGTCAGGCTAGTCCTGTGGGTGGGTAGGTTTATTGAAAATTATTTTTACACAGCAAATAAAGCCCATGCATTTACTGTCTTATGCTTTGAAGGCTTTAGTTACACTATGTCATGACACTGCCAGGTTGTGTTTTGTGCGTGCAGCCCTCTTACAGCTAGAAGGAGGCGGGACGCTGCTGGCGTCGGTGCAGGCTCTGGGCTGTAGCTGCGCCATAGGAAACAGCCCCTCCCACGCAGTGTCAGCTGGATGAGGAGGACTCCCTGTGCACAGGTGAACACACTCACACTCACACCACACACACACACACACACCACACACACACACACACACACACACACACACACACACACACACACACACACACACACACACACACACACACAATATTTTGCAATGCTGTATTCTATTCAAGAAGAAGCATTACTTTCATTGCCTTAAATAAATTAGACCATAGTTGAAAATGAGTGTCATTTAGTGTTGTTGAGTATATTGTGCTGTACCACGGGACAGTAATAAAGACGTATTGAGTGTGAGTGATGTCTGTCCCCCTCGTTTCCTCAGCCAGAGGAGGCAGTGTGTGTCCCGGAGGCCCAGGTTGTGATGCAGATGACAGTTGATGACTTCATCACTCTGATCCACGGCCACGTTCAGGTTGGCTGCTGCTGCTCGTCACGCTCTCCATGCTGAACTGCTTCACAACGAGACCTGATGAAAGTTTAATGACCCTGTAATGGGAAAATGTGGTCTTTCTAATAAGAATCAGCAACAACAGGCTCGAGCCATGGGAATAAAACTGAGCTAAGAGCAGAACAGATGGAGGAATAGTAAATGTACCACAACAGAAAATGACATCAGAATATAGTATTCGAACAATAAGTAAAAGTACGTTAATAAGAAAATATGAACTCCAACAAATAGGAGTGTACAGATAAATAGTTCCATTCACTTAAATGACCATATAGCTTAGCAGAAGGTAAAGTATGAAACGGCGCGGTTCTGTTAACATCATCACTCGCTTTAGATTTGTGCAATATAGAAATATCAAAACTATCAAAGGACCAGGCTGATGTTAGTCTTTATTCTTCTCCAGTGTCAGCTCAGTGTTTCCCCCAGAGAAGTTGTTTATCCGGTGGAAAGGTTCTGGCTGTCAGGCCAGTCCCAGCCTGAAGGCAGCATTAATATAGAGCCCAATGGTCCGGGATCACAGAATCATGGACAAAATTGTGAAATTAAGAATAAAAAAAAATAAAAATAAGCTTAAACACAAATTCTGCAGGGTGCTACACATTAAGTCAGAGCTAAAAGCTGTCTGGAGATTTGAAAATATAGTCTAGGTTTTTAACCGAGCCGCCGCACTGTAATTAGTTTAACAAAATGTCTTAAAAATACATTAAAAAAGAATTCCTAGTGGCTTAGGCCTGGCGGAGAAACTCCGGCTGATAGGCCAGCAGGCATGGAATAACCTGGGGGAAGCCCCGCAGCTAATCACATGACACGTCCAAAACCAGCAATACTTTCTGACTTCTGTGACACTCCAAACATATTAATTCCTACTGAAGATGTAAATCTGTTAAACCTCTCACTGATATATAGTTTCCTTTTTGAAGGCTCAGTGGTTTCCTATAACAGCTGGTCAGTGTGGTTTTAAATCAAGTGGTCCTCACACAGGAGGACATGTTTGGGACTATTTTCAGAGGCGGATTCACGTTGTAGGGTAGTGTTCCAGTGATTCTATCCAGCAGCAGGGTGGTGTTTGTGTGTATGTGGAATGCAGGAAGAGAGGCATGGCTGCGGTCCGACTCTGACGTCCTGGGTGCAGGAGCAGCAGAGGCGTCGCCCCGGTAACATCCTCAGCCTGGCGGTAATCGACCTAGAGAAATACTTCAGGTAAGGAAGGAGAGCGGGGGTGTCAATTTTATTGTTTAGTCCATAAAATTTTGTAATATGGCCATCAACACGGTTTAGCTGAACAACCTGAACGTGAAAGACAGAAACAGGCCAATGACCGGCCGGGGGGGGAAGTCTGGTCGCTGTGTTCAGTGGCGTCGTCCGTTGGAGGGGTCGTCGGCCTTCATTTGGGCCGACCGAGCATGCTCAGTCTCAAGGCGGGCTCTCTCCGCCGCGGAGGATTGGAACGCCACTACACAATGGCGGACACACTGTACAGGGAGCTATTTCTGTGTTAGGGAACGCTTTCAGGTTCCTCACTTCTTGTCCTCAGGTCCCAGAAGTCCCAGAGCCAGAAGCGGTTTCGGGAGGCGGTCGTGGGTGAGCAGCGGGGGGGAGGAAACGTGAGGAGGAAAAGGAAGAGCGGTGTAGCGGCGCTGCGACCCGAGGTGTCCCGGGTGGAAGTAGAGGAGGTACATACGCATGTTTCATCATCTCAAACAAACTGGGTTTAATTAGTCACTAGGAACTGAGTCCTGTGACTGTATTAATCACTAAAGATGATATCTGCTTCTGTCACAGCCTCAGACACATACAGCCTGAACAATATAGATAGATATATAATATAATACAGTCTAAAGCTGCTGAATAATCGGCAACGAGCATGTTGTCTTCAGGTCAGGTTATTCAGAATGAATTTTTTCTTTTGCTATCAAGACGTCAATTATTTTATACATTTTATATATATTTTTATTAGTATTTATCTACACTCTAGGGTGTAGGTCTATATGTAGTAGTGGTGTAAATCTTCACTGGTCACCTCAATATTATTTATTCCTACACATGGTTTTCATCAACATATTCAAGCAGTCAGATATATAAACTGTATACAGGGGCCTAATTAAAGAAAATCCATTAATGTATCCATGAATCTAATTAATATATTCCCATATTTGAGGTGAACCCCTTAATTCCCATCTTAACTGAAGGTGGTCTAAGTTAGGTGGTACCTGTAATCCAATCCAACCTGTTAAATCTCTAAACAGGGACCATTCATTAACCTGACAGTCCCAACACATCGAGGTATCAATAGGTGGACCATGAGCCCCTTAGAGTCCACTTCCTTTGTTAACTTAGGGCCTTTTCACACCTACCTCTTGGGTCCGGACTTTCAGACTTTTCAGTTTGGTCCGAACCCAGACTGCAGGTGAGCGAGGAGCCCATGGTCACAGGGTTTGGTTTTTTATTTCAGGGGTGAAGAATGAATTGAGGATATTTTAAAGGATTTATTATTTCATATTTGTTCACATTGTTTTGTCCTCCTAATATCCCATCAGGCAGTGGTGCATCTGCAGCTACACACTGGCGTCTCTGTCCGCTTCCTGTCAACCTGGAAGGACTTCACAGATCACATCACCATGACAACCAAAGCGGTTGCAGAAGCCCCTTTCAAGTGAGTGATCTCTCTCAGTTCCCCTTCGTCCTTCTCTTCTCTCAGGCTACATCCTTCTCTTCTCTCAGGCTACATCCTTCTCTTCTCTTCTCTCAGGCTACATCCTTCTCTTCTCTTCTCTCAGGCTACATCCTTCTCTTCTCTCAGGCTACATCCTTCTCTTCTCTCAGGCTACATCCTTCTCTTCTCTCAGGCTACATCCTTCTCTTCTCTTCTCTCAGGCTACATCCCTCTCTTCTCTTCTCTCAGGCTACATCCCTCTCTTCTCTTCTCTCAGGCTACATCCCTCTCTTCTCTTCTCTCAGGCTACATCCTTCTCTTCTCTTCTCTCAGGCTACATCCTTCTCTTCTCTTCTCTCAGGCTACATCCTTCTCTTCTCTTCTCTCAGGCTACATCCTTCTCTTCTCTTCTCTCAGGCTACTCAGACGCCAGAGCAGGGGGAATGAGAAAGGGAAACGTAGCAGAGCAGGGGGAATGAGAAAGGGAAACGTAGCGGAGCAGGGGGAATGAGAAAGGGAAACGTAGCAGAGCAGGGGGAATGAGAAAGGGAAACGTAGCGGAGCAATGTAAATTTAGCCTCAGATAAGTCAAACAACTATTTCCTGTGTTCCTCTGTGTGTTTCAGGCGTGAGAGGGAGGAGACGAGCTTCTCCTTCTACCTGGAGAGTGAGTGGGCGGGGGGGCAGCGGGTGGACAGAGCGGGGAAGGGACTGCTGCAGGTGTGGAAGAGACAGATCCAACAGTTGAACAGAGTGAGTCCAGACATGGCCTCCGCCATCCTGGCAGCGTATCCCTCGCCCCGGCGTCTCCATCAGGTACAACCCTCAACCCTTTCAAGTGATATTCTGTAATATTTCAGTCTTTTTGTGCTTAAAAGGCACATCATTTCCTGTAGATGGCAATACACATTCATCTTTTTTTGCCACATAAAGGAAAAGCATGTTGCAATCATTACCATCTCCCCTAGCTTTCCTCAGAGACGGTCCCTATAATGAGATTAAAGTCCCTTCAGTTTCTACATGATTACATGATATGAACAATTTTGTAATACTGTATCCTACATTGTGGATATTTAAGCTGTATATCATATGCTGACGTTTATTTCTGGAGTGTTTAAGATTAAAAGAAAAAAATAACAAGAACCAAAAACCTTGACCCTAAAACCGTGATAGGAACCCAACTGGGGGTTTTGTGAACCGCACCAGGCCTAGTGCAGCCCTTTACGATGCGTCTGGTTTAGGGCTCTGAAACGCTGGAGTAGGGGGACGAGGTGGGAACGTAGCAGCAGATGTTAGTTTCAAACCAAACCGTAGCACTGGAACTGGAGCCTTGAATGTCTCTGCAGGCGTACGGTGTGTGTGAGACGGAGGGCGAGAGGATCTCGCTGCTGTCGGACCTCCTGATCCGCAGGGGGGAGGGCGTCACCGCCACGACCCGCCGCGTCGGCCCCGAGCTCTCCAAACGCCTCTTCCTCATGATGACCTCGCGTGATCCTCAGCAGACTCTGGACGCCACCGTGTGAGCGCACCAGTTTGTAGGTAGAATTCAGTGGGGATCACATTGCATTTTTGTTATGTGTATTAAAGTTTTAAAGTATTAAAGTTTCATAAAAATAGCATTTTTTATGATGGTTATGACTGAGTAATCGTTTCTAAGAAAAAAATAAAATAAAATAAAAACTAACTTTTCTTTGGCGCTATTCTCCCGATTGCTTTTGTCACTTTCTTTTCATTCATGAACAATCTTTGCGCAGCATTGCTTATTGCACCTTTAAATTTGACTTGGGGAGACCTGCAGGAACTAACAATTAAGTAATAATTTTAAAGCTATGTTATTGCTACTTGGTTTAAAGTAATGTTAATTTTGTTCCACCTAAGCAAGAATGACCAAACCCCATCTTTCACAGGTTACCTGTGTGTGGGACAGGTGTTAGAGAGCAGGGGAACACCACAGCCTTCATGTCTTTTACCCGCCTTCCTGTTGAATTAGCCGTGGCTAACCTCTGAGCGTTCTGTGTCGTTGGCTTCTCGTGTGTGTGTGTGTGTGTGTGTGTGTGGTTACGCCTGGCCCTGTTTGTGTTTTTACGGTGTGCAGTGGTAAATATCTGCTCCGCTCTGCATTGCCCACGGCTCATTTCCACCACATTGCAAAAATGGAGCTAGACCAAGAAGTAATGATTGCCTGGAACAGCGGGGAAAGTGGGAGAAAGGTGACGGATGGGTAACGAGCTGTTAAATGGGCTTAAGAGATGAGCAACATGCCTCCCCTCAGGTGCTGCATACAGAGAGACATCAGCAGTCCATGGGGACGGGGTAAGGAAGGAAAGGAACTGGGAAATAAGAGAACCTAGGTCTCAGGCTCACTCAGACTGAACAATACAGTGTAGTAACAACTAGTTTTAAAGACCCCTACCACACCTTTGGTAGGAATGAATGACATCTTTGTTTCAAACAAATAATGACTATTTTTTATTTATATATATATATATATATACGTATGTGTGTGTATATATATATATATATATATATATATACAGTGTGTATTGACAAATTACAAAAAATGTCAACATAACCCTTGACTGGTTGTTAGGTAGAAGCCCTAGGCTTATCAGGACCTGCCTATCTTTACCACATCTAAATCCCCATAAAACAAGATACATCATACACACCATTTGAAATTATACAAAAATACTACTACTACTAATACTAGTCCTTCTTTATCTAGATGTTACTAAGGAAGAGCAAACTACACAAAAACAAGCAGCAGTAACATCAGTGGAACTCTGTTTCCTCACTTCTGTACTTTTTCAAAGATAACTAGTTTTTACCTTTTTATTTTTACCAGTAATCTCTTAAAAGTTGATTTTCTTTTATCCACGGTAAGGTCATAGTGTTGAAAGCATACCTAAGACTAGATCTATGGTACACCCCAGGTTGGAGTATTTTCTAAATGAAATGAAGAGAAAGCAAACCTATTTTAACTTGTGAAGTGATTGCGCCGCATTAATAATCGGGGAGTGTTAAAAACTATATTACACAAGGCTAAACAGTAAACACCAACAATAATAAAAACATAGAGACATTAAAAGCTGCACTTATGTATAAATATTAGTGATAGACGGATTTTATTGGCCGGCAAATGTATCGGGTTGATATTTGCGTTTTTACTGCTGCGTTCGCCGATAGTTTCCTCCCGGCACAATGGCTACTTTTCAGATTTATTGTTTTCTTAAACTATTTAAATGTGTTGACATTTAGTGATGATCTGATCATATCTGTCTTATAATATGTCAGCAAGCAACACATCATCAAGGCTGGGATGTAGATGGTGATGCACAGTTAGCCATATGCAGTGCAGCCATCCATATGATGCACATTACACCCATCATTTAGGTGATATGATTGTAAGGAGATTTCAAAAGTGACACTGATCTGTGTTTTTGGTTATTATTTTTAAAGAAATGGGCAGATTCCAAAAAGAAATCCAGTGTGGCAGGGTTCACATTTTTATGATGTAAATTGAGGGAGCAAAAGCAGTATCGGCTCTAAATATCGGCTCAAGAAAATCGGCAGCCTGTATCGGTCATCGGCTAAGGATGATGGGAGAGAAAAAGTAAGAATCTGAATAAACCTGCCCGGCACTAAATGGCAGATAGACAAAGTAAGAAAGGAGTGGGCAAAGGGCCAGAGATTTCTCCCATAGCAGCAATGTCAGATGTACGATAATGATTGTAGTTGTATGACATTTCTGCCCTGTGTATATGATCTATAATGCCGTAGAGCAGTACTCGACCTCTGGAGACCCCGGGTTGAGGGTACAGATCCGTGGCTCCACTCTATCTTAGGCAGGTCTGTGCCTCCCATCCTTTCTGCCTAGCTCTGAGGTGAGGACACTTCAAGGATGCTAGTAGGATGGACCTAAAAACAGAAAAGGGGTTATGTCGGGCACAAGTAGGAGATGTGTGTAAATGTCTTATCCATCCCCCCCACCCCCCTGTTTGACCTCAACTCCAAAGGAAGAAGGGTTTCATCTTAGAAATGGAGACATGCGGGAAGCCGGGCTTTAGAGCATCACATGTCCCGGTCTGTTTGTCCAGAACTTTAAGGTTCTGTTTGAAGCACACAGAATCATGGAAACATGGCATTTTGGCACAGCACACCTAGTGATAAGTGATAAGACCACACTTAGAGGACTTCAAAGGGGGCATTTAAACCCTATACTGGGCATATGTGCTGCACCATCACGGTCTGCCATAGCTCCGTCATTCCACTGGCAAAATAGGCTCGTACAGGAATACTTTTTTTTTGTATGTAGCATACAAAATAGGAAGTATGATGGTTCACACGATGGTTCCTCATGCCTGAACAGCAGAATAGGTCGATCGTCAATGACTCCCAAAAGGACATTTATGACGGTTCTATGTACTACCTCCCCGTGGTTATTGTAAACGTAACGTATCACGGGACCGCAGAGGAAGTTTTAATCATGTGACCGTTCTGTTTAACGTAACGGTTGCAATTTTAAGTTGTGAAACGGAAGTTTAGGCCACATGTAGACGTTAAACTACTAAATTGAGGACGTAACTTGACATCCCGGAGGTCAGTGCATCACGGACCAAGGTCCATAAAACGGTTCATTTCAACATTGAAAGGTGACTTATGGTTAGGGCTCGGTAGCGGTCAAAGATCTTCCATACCGGTACTGATACCAATATCGTGAATTCGATACCGGTTCCTAAATGATACTTTTTCGATACCAGTTTTATAACATAAAGAATTACAACATTACACATTACGGCAAAAACCTTTTCATTTATTTTCCAGCTCTGCCTACGTGAGCCGTCTCCACGACGTGTAACGTTAGACAACCAATCACAGACTTTATCAGATCTTGGTAGAGGCGTGCTGCGTGCTGGTTGGCTCACTGACGCTGATGAGATTTAATCCTTAAATACTGAAATTGGGTATTTAAAGAGGAGGCATAAAGTCGGTGCCTAAAGATTATTGAATTCGGTACACAGCCCTCCTTATGGTTTCATATGGGACAGGACCCCGGTCCTCTGGGGGAAAGTCCTGGGTTTGATTGACCCATTCCTCCCTCCTTAATTTGGCACCCCCATACTTGGTCACCTGCATCGTTTGATCTTGTGTCTAACAAGAAACGTAAATATAGGTCGGTACAATGCACAGTCCACCTACACGGCTGTTTTCTGGGTGAGGACGGTCTGGAGCGTTTGCCCTCAGGGCCGGGACCATATCTTTGTCCCGATTGGATTCTTTCACGATACATGGGTGCTGATTGGATTTGTGTTTTGATTTATCGTGATTCTAGAAGTATTGCGATTTGATAGTATTGAGTATTGGGATTTTTGTTTCCTTCTTTAACAAAAAGAAAAGTTGAATAATACACTTCTAGAGACAATATATCATGAGACATTTCTAAAAACTAAGAAGAATGCCATCCCATGTCAGTCAGTCTGACATTTAGTTCATTAGTAGAAGAACATGACAAGGGTTTTCTGTTGTTCTGCTTTCACTCTGTTTAGCTGTCAGCGGTGCCGTACAAACAGAACATCTTAAGGAGAATCCTTGATAAAGTTAGTTAACCCTTAGTTCGCCCTCATCCCAAATGGTTTTCTGTGCATGGCCTCATTAACTCATTACGCATCCCTGGACCAAAAGATACTTGTTTCTGCCACTCTGATGTATTATGCCCCTTTAAGACATGACACATCTTGTTTCCCGAGTCACTTTTATATTCGGGTCCAGATGGCAAGTTATGCATCAGACTGAGCAACATCGCTCTAACCCTTCAAACACACGTCTGAACTGAATGCTGTCAGATTAAGGCGGCAGACATCGTGACTTCACGGAAAATGCACACCCAGCGGACGTAAGCATGCACGCCACTGGCGTGTTATATCGCCATTTGGCGTGTTATTGCCATTTGGCTTGTTATTGCCATTTGGCGTGTTATTGCCACTTGGCCGGTTGGGTTTAGGAAAAACAGAACGGGGTTGGCTTTAGCATAAAAAGAAACGACTATGGAGTTTAGGAAACGTAACACGCGGGACACCATCCCTGGTCTTCTGGGTGAAAGTCCTACGTTTTACCCATCCACCACCCCTCTCTACGCGGATTTTCCCCCTTTCAAACAACTCACTATAGCGTAAATTCACAGGAAATTGCAAGGTAATGTAAGTTAATGGAGGCCAAACAGCGTTAATAAACAAGCTAAAAAGCGGAAATGCATCTTGATAACACGCCAATAATGACGTGTCCAGAGGTTAAATCTGGCTGAGGCGCACCAGAGCACAGCTCTGCCATCTCTGGTGTTAGGGTTAGGGTTCAATCATCTCTGTCTCTCTCTCTCTCTCTCTCTCTCTCTCTCTCTCTCTCTCTCTTCGACCTGGCTGCAGTTCGTTTAGCGTGGACTAATGCTCACATTCAATGGCATCTGGCTCGTTGCAGAGGATGCACCCTAACCGTAACACCAGATACTGACCGGTTTCCAGACCCCTTCTGGACCCCTCCAATACAGTAAAACTGCACATTTTAGAGTGGCCTTTTGTTGTGGCCAGCCTGAGGCCCACCTGTGCCATAATCCTGCTGTCTAATCAGCATCTTGATATGCCACACCTGTGAGGTGGATGGATTGTCTCGGCAAAGGAGAAGCGCTCACTAACACAGATTAAGACAGATTTGTGAACAACATTTGAGAGAAATAAGCCTTTTGTGTACATAGAAAAAGTCTTAGATCTTGGAGTTCAGCTTTTTGTTTGAATAGCTAATCAACCCTACACATTAAGACCCTAAAACTCCATTTGAATATGAGATGGGGGCTCAGGATAGCCTATGATGCATGTGTTACTATGTGTTTGCCTTTTACCTAAGGCCTCAGTATTTAGCATTTACAATCAAATTTCCAATTAGGACAAAGTAATGGTGTACCTGGAGCCTTTAGGCCCCCTGAGGGCCTTGAGACCCTGGGGTAGTGTCTCGCTTTGCCTGCTTCCAGCCTCGTTTCTTAGGAAACTCCAGACGGGTGTTTAATTAGCCGAATGGGTAATGTGTGAAACGGTTCTACATTCAAACAACTAATTATGTGTTACTATACTTCCAGTATGTAATTCCCTGTTGACTCTTGGCAGCTTTCCAATATAAAGCTCTCAGTGTGAATGCATGTGGCAGAACATAAAACATACTCACTTATTAGATGAAGGTGTAAATGAATCTACTTACAATCACATGTAGACGTGGGAAGTTCTACTGTGTGAGTGGCTGTTCGCTTCTCAGTCCTGGAGGTGTTTAGGCACTAGGGGGCAGACTCGCGCCACCACAGCCCGTTGGTTTAGACTAGAGTCAGATGGGGAGATAGAAAAACATCAGCGTGTGTCAGGATTTTGGAGGCTGGATAAATTCTCAGGCAGGCAGAAAAAGTATCCTGTTAACCAGAGGTGTCAAACTCATTTTCACTAGGGGCCACCCTGGAAAACGAAAATCACATCCAGGGCCCGACATGTAGAGCTTATTAACATGCTTTTATTGAGAAAAGTCAAATATCTGTGACTATATTACTGAATGTCACTTTTTTTTGCCATTTGTCACATTTTTTGTGCTCTCTCTGACACTTTTGTCCCATTTTTGTTGACATTAAAGCACTACAGTAGTCAGCAAAAAAGTTCCTTAGCCAATCAAGCAAAACAAAGATTACATTTTTAAAAGCAGGCTACCACACAGCCTAAATAGAAATTCCCCCAGAAGCAGAGAGTTTTTATGAGTGTCAAAGTCGGCAAATCTGCCAAATTCTGCTTTGAGTGTCGCGTAATTACAGTTTAAAAATGTAATTTTCGGGTTTGGCGCACTAGATTGAATTCATTGTGAACCTAGGGGGGGCCGGGTTTGGCCCCAGTTTGACACGTGTGCTGTACACTAAAAGACAGGGAAAGATAAATATGCACAGAGATGCTGAAGATTTTGATGAATGGCTTAGGTATGTTTGGCTGGATAGCATTTCAAAGAGAAGGGCGTGTCAGCTAGTGTTTTATTTCCACGTAGGATGTCTAACATCTCTCGACTGGCCTCAGTTTGCGACTGTAGAAGGCCTGGAGAAAGAGGCTCATTCATGTTTGGAAGGCTGCAGTGTTGAATAAGGAGGCTGTCAGCATTGATTAAGGTGACGCAGGTTCTTCAACCTTGCTGGCTGCCCCAGTAAATGTATGAGCATGGAGTGTGATGTAACGCCAGACTGTCTCAGTGTGTGTTTGTGAATGTGGAAACTTACTGAAGACAAACCTGAAAAGGAAAAATGAAGAAGTGTGGCACCTGCGTCATCTTTTTTTAAAACTACTATTTCAGGAAGGTGTTTCAGGTGCTTTTTCCTGGCTCAGAATGGGCTCGTATAACTTGTATAGTAATGAGTCTGTGTTACCTTTTTTGACAGAAATCATTGCATTTACCTAGCTTGGAAATCCAGACCCAAATCCAAAAGATTAAAGGTCTGCTATCGAGTAATGAAAGACGCCCAACTACGTCCAATCACAGCACACGGGGTGACGTATCCAGAGCTCCGTACGCTTAGGTACCGGCGGAGCTAACTGATAGATCAGACTGTTGTCATCTGGCCCCGCCTACATCAGATACACTGATGTGATTGGTGCAGCTGGCCTCTGGCCCTAAATCAGTTACGCCCCCCCCCCCCCGCTTTGCTATCAGGACAATTCGCCCTAATACAGGTTTGTTTACCATTGAAATGACCTTGAAGCTGTTATATTAAGGTACAAATCTTGCATAGTGTGCCTTTGAAATACTAGCTTTAACATGTGTAACTTTCCTTTAATACATACCTTATCCAACCTTTAATGCTTAAGCCCAAACATTCCTTTAGCTGCTCCACAGTTTAGTGATTTATTACAACTATAGGGATTATATTGCTAATTAATCCTAAACCCTAATTTTTTAAAAAATAATTCTTTGGAGGTTTTTGTTATTTTTTTGAATACACAATCGCATCCCCCCGATCTGAACCCAAAGTTACGTCTTTTGTTGAAAGAGTCGTGAGCAGAGTCCTAACAGCCAGGTTTTTGCCCTAGCGGACGGACCAGGACCAGGACTATTGGAAACACATGGTGGACGTGGACCCTCAGGCAGTCATCAGAGATCAGCTTCTACTTCATCAGAATCCTAACAGCAGCGGGAGAGGAGCAGCAGATCTGTTAGCAGCCACGCGTCCTGCCCCAGAGACTGGGAGCTACAAACCCATCAAAATGTCTTCCATCTCCTGTCCCACAAATCAAAGTGGTCGTCTCCCCTTTCTTCATCAGTCTGCTGTCACACACTCCTTCCTGTGCTTGTTTTATTCCACGCAGCTTCACAAATCACAATGTAAGCCCATGGTGGAAAAACAGAACTTTTAGCCTCTTTAAAAATACATAAACAGAGCATCTCTTAGGGCTGTTGCCATAGTCTCCCCCCCCCCCAGCGTCTGCAGCCTCAGCACCTGCACTCAATATTCACTCCACACAGGTAACGACAGCGGCCAGGGCACTCCCGCAGGGCGTCCTTTTTTTATTAATATTCCACTCAGCTGCCGGCCCGGTTGCTTGATCCAAACAAATTTGGAATAGCCTTTAATACAGGAGTTAAAACCACTCCCCGGGAGGTGTGTGTGTGTGTGTGTGTGTGTGTGTGTTACTTACATGCTGTATAGTCTGCACACAAGGGGTGCCAGTGGAACAGACTAGAGGGAAGTGGGCATTATTGGGGGCTTCAGGTCCATCCATCTATCTCTATTTATTTATCTCTCTCTCTATCTTTCTATTTGTATCTTTCTCTATCTATCTATCTATCTATCTATCTATCTATCTATTCTATCTATCTATCCATCTTCCTATTTATATCTCTGTCTAGTTTCCTTTATCTCTTTTGATCTATCTCTCTCTATCACTATTATCTAAATACATCTATCTATCTATCTATCTATCTATCTATCTATCTATCTATCTATCTATCTATCTATCTATCTATCTATCTATCTATCTATCTGAGACACAAAAAGCCCAGTTTCCTAATTGCAGACACACCCATTGAAATGGAAATAAGTAAAAAGATGGATGCATTTTACATGCACGCGCCCCAGTTTGGGCAAGATGCAGTCCCTGGTCATTTCATGGCTGCCACACTGGTTGTTATGTGCCAATCCCTGGCCTGCCCTTCAGCAGACAGAGTGTCATTCAGAGAGCTCTATTCAAATCCGACACCACAACTCCTTGGACGTGAAGTGGCCTGCTCCCCACAGTCCTTGAATCGCACGCAGAGAGTGACAGGCCCTTGAAGTGATGTGTAAGGCCTTTCTTTCTATCCGGCTGCCAGGAGCATCATGTCTGGCTGCACCGCGGCTGGACGGTGTCCTCTCTTTGTGCAGCAGCTACACAGCGTCACCCGCGCACGCCACAGAAAGAAGACAGGGAGACTGGGTAGAAAAAGAAAGGTGGACAGACAAAGAGGAAGGAGGAAGAGAGTGTGTGTTGTGTCATTCATTATCACCTCTTTTCCGCTGGTCTGCCTCCCCCCCCTGCATGCCTCCGTAAACTGAGCCACGGAGAGATAAAGCATGGAGGAACATGAGAATCCCATACAGGACACAGAGGCACAGAGCCATGGTGGGGTATGTAGACTGTTGCTGGCATCAGGGGCCTGTGGCAGGGCATGATGAACGGTTTGATACGGGGGGGGTCCTCCCACCAGCCAGTGAGGATAACCCTACAGTAGCACCTCGGCTTTAATATCCACACATGGCACTGGCACAACTAGCTCTTCTCTTTGGCCGGGAGTCAAATTGATGTTGATGGATGTTAACATTACTGTAGCTAGCCAAGCAAAAAATAACTGTTAACGTTATAACAACATAACATTAGTGTAAGTCCAACTGTAATTTAATACTGCATAGAAAACATAATGCCGCAGGCAAAACAATGATGAACATTCACTTAAATCCCAGCTTGTTTAGTGACATTATGTGAGTTCACAGCCAGAGCTACCCGTTTACCTTGCTGCGTCGCGAGAGTAGTAAAAACCCAGAACGGAGATTAGTTTATGTGGACTCCGAGCCAAGTGGAATGGATTGAGGAAGCAGAGGCGTGGAAGTCAAGGCTGTAGCTAAACACGGAATGGAGATTTATGTATTTGGGCATTCCTCAAGGGGACGGCACTCTGAAAAGTGAACAGACAGATGTGCTGAATTAGAGACGGTAAAAGTGAGGGGGTCCATTGTCATTGGTCTTAGAAAGTGATGCCCATGTATATGCTATATATGTAAGAATAAGCCTGTTCTTATTTCTCATAAGCACAGCATCTCTGAAAAAATGCAGCCGGAAGCAGAGTAATGTCAGAACCAGCTGTCACATTCACTTATTATTGCCTTAATAACATTTTGGTAAATATAAGCAATGCATGATATATTATCTTCCTATTAGGTTATGACAGGTATAGTACATAGAGAGCCAAAGTCCCGTCCCTTCCATTTGGCTCCATTGGACCTATCGTCCAATAAAAAAATGAACGGTGGTCAATGGCAAAAGACAAACTACTTTCTGGTCCGGATTTCAAAATAAAAAATTATTTTACGCGTCAAGAATGTCACATTTGGTTGCAAGATACTTAAGTAAAATAAAAAATGAAACAGACTACAAGTCCAAGTTGCTTACCTGAAGGGCGGGACTTCGGCTCTCTATAGGAGGTAAGGCTTACTCTTCTTCTACACAGTCTTCCCATTTGGTCCCTCCTCCCCCGGCCTGGTTCAGCTGCCAGTTTATTAGGTACACTTAAAACCAATGTAGTTTGCAATAAATCCTACCTTCATAAATGTTGAGTTTTTGTTTTTAAAGGTTGACTGATAGTGTGTACACTGAGACTTTATAACTGCGGTGGTTATGGCTAACAGCCTGTTGGGAAATGATTTCCTCCGCTGAGTGTTTCAGCGAGCAGCCGTGACTCGTCTGTGGGTTTAGTGGTTAGGCCTCTTGCTTTACTTTTCAGCCATTCTCTCTCTAACTGGGAATGTTGGGATTAGCAGCAGTAGTAGAAGAAGTACTCCAAACATGTGTGTCTTAAGTGAATGAAAAATGTGAAAGAGGCATTCTCAGCAGTGTGTCCTCCATCTTCTGTTCAAGGTGGAGCATTTTTATTTAAAAAACCATGCTCGATATGATATTCATCATGTTCTAATCGTTGTATTTTGTGAGTAAAATGTAAATCTGCAAGATAACAAGTCTCTGTCAGGTAAATGTAGTAGTAGGCTACAATGTTTCTCTCTGAAGCAGAACTACACAGTATGTAGTATACAGCTGAGTAGCATCTTTTTTCACCCAATCAACTTCACACTTGGTGGGTGTATTGCATAAGAACCACAGTGAGGAGTGTGAAGTTGATCAGATGAGTGGCAAGCAGCATTGTGGGGGGTCAAGCAATCGTCCTCGGAAATCTGAGCAGGCACACGCTCCAAACAGGCCTGCTCCCGACAGCGATGCAGGCTGGAGCCAAGCAAGCTGTTAAAGAAGAGGGCCACAATTAGTTTCACTTTGGATTGAGATGCTCTGCCACAAATCTTAGCAAACGAACATTTGACATATTTCCACTTTATGAAATTGTTATGGCAAACTTGTCAGCGTACAGTTGCCTATTTACACATCCAGCAGACTCAGAGCACCTTTACATGTATTTAGGGTCGTGTTTGTGACCACATTACAACTGTAAGTCCAACATTCAACCTATAGACCCTGTCTTGTACACAGCGCGGCGCCAAGCCCAACACACGTCTTTGCTATTTTAAGACAGACGCAGTTATTAATTTCCCGTCCAGCACCCCCGTCGTTTAAACAGCAAATGCATCTGCGCCCATGGGCGTGCTGGTCTTACAGGGGGGTGTGTTCAGGTGCATTCTGGGCGTGCTGGTCTTACAGGGGGGTGTGTTCAGGTGCATTCTGGGCGTGCTGGTCTTACAGGGAGGTGTGTTCAGGTGCATTCTGGGCGTGCTGGTCTTACAGGGAGGTGTGTTCAGGTGCATTCTGGGCGTGCTGGTCTTACAGGGAGGTGTGTTCAGGTGCATTCTGGGCGTGCTGGTCTTACAGGGAGGTGTGTTCAGGTGCATTCTGGACGTGCTGGTCTTACAGGGAGGTGTGTTCAGGTGCATTCTGGGGATATTGCTATCTTGAGGCAGAGGGAAGTGATCACGCCATTAACCAACAATAACCTCTAAAGTCAATAACACAGCACTTCCTTGTTATCTTAACAGCGCATTAGTGAAATGCACCTAAGCTCGTGCACAGTGCAAACACACTATGCTTGTTACACACACAGGGACGTGCAGTAGCACACACACATGCAGAAAATTACAAATAAAAATATTGGCGGGGGGGGGGGGGGGTTGCACAGTTGAATGATAATTCTCTGCAGTACAAATGTTGAGTTACTTGTACATTTCTTGAGTCTTTTCAAGAGAAATATTCTACTTTTTACCTCACTATTCATCTGACAGCTTTAGTTACTAGTTACTTTAGTTACTCCACTACATTCATCTGACAGCTTTAGTTACTAGTTACTTTAGTTACTCCACTACATTCATCTGACAGCTTTAGTTACTAGTTACTTTAGTTACTCCACTACATTCATCTGACAGCTTTAGTTACTAGTTACTTTAGTTACTAGTTACTTTAGTTACTAGTTACTTTGCTACATTCATCTGACAGCTTTAGTTACTAGTTACTTTAGTTACTAGTTACTTTAGTTACTCCACTACATTCATCTGACAGCTTTAGTTATTAGTTCCTTTAGTTACTAGTTACTTTCCACATTAAGATTCCTGCACACTAACCACATGTAGTTTATAAATCTGATGTTTATTATAAAGTAACCTAGCAACCATATAACGGCCTCCAGGTCCAGCTGAGGTGATGATGTCATTAAACACACAGCTGGTTGGATCCTTTACTCTTTCTACAATGGGAGGATTCTTCTTTACTTTTAATACTTTAACTACATTTTCCTGATGCTATTTATAGACTGGTACTGAAGTACAATTTTCACTGCAGGACTTTCAGTGTAACAGAGTATTTATTTCTATAGTATTTAGTATACCAGTGCCTACCCATGAGCAGTGATTCCTTCTGAGTGAACACAGAGAATCTGACTGCTGGAGATGTGACAGAAAGGCAGAAAAGTTGGGCACTGCCAGGTGCTGTTGAGCAAGGCACCGTACCCCCCCAACCGCTCAGGGCGCTGGTTCAGCTGGCAGCCCACTCACTCTGACATCTCTCCATTAGTGCATGTATAGATCCTGAGCATGTGTGTGTGTGTGTAGTTCAGGACTGTCTGTGATTACTAAGAAAGTGTGGACACAGAGTGTAAATTGTAATTTACAATGTTATTTAAATTAAATCCAATGTTCCGAAATGTATTTTTCGAAGAAAAAGAAACGATTGGCTGTTATGTTGTTAATGACTATGTAGAAACAGGCTGTAACCTGACACCACAGTGGAGCCAGGAGAGCTACTGATGGAGTCACTGTACAGGCACTGGGAATGACATTTTGAAAATGTTTAGAGGCTAAAAACAGGTTTCTAACTTGCCCTGTTTAAGCCTGTTGGAGCTAACTCCAGCAGGAGGATAACTCGGTGTAGACTGCACCAATTGGTTAGTTTTTCTCTCTACTGACACCACTCCACATTTCAACATTTTAACAGAGCTACGTGTTGAAGTCGACCTGAATTCTCCTTTAAGTCATGTTGAATTGACTGATTCCACCTCTCCCACTGTTCTCTGTGTCTGTTTAGCCGCTGTGATTGAAAACCAAGAGCCAGAAGAGGTAAATGACTCCTGTCCAGCATCTTCGCACATTTCATCGCTTCATATAAACTTGAATAAATGGTATTGAATTCAACCTTGGCCCGCGGTGTTGCTCTCTATCAGCGCTACCTCTACTTCAGCCCCTGTTTACTTCCTCGCGTCTACCCCATTACCCATGATGGAGTGGGAGATCCATCACTCCAACTGGCTGCTGCATTCAGCCATTGGCCCAGGAACGTTGGCAAATCAGGGGAATAAATGTCTTCTGTTACAATTCAGTTAGGGAATTCTCAGACATTTCAAACGCTGTTGACTGATAACAGGATAACGAGCTGATTACAAAATACAGACTTAAATATAGCTGCCATTAAGTTGGGTAATGTTGCTGGTGTCCCTCTGGCTTTGATTTGCCATTTTTTCAACAATAGGAGGCATGGCATCTGAAATATATCTACAGCAGGGAGAAGAACTCTTGCAAACCAAAATTTCTCTGTGTGTGTGTGTGTGTGTGAGAGAGAGAGACAAAAGAAGAAGTGCAAAATCATTTCATTTTGCCCAGGATGGCTGACTGCTATGTGAGACTGATGTGGGCTGCCAGATAAATTCAGGCTTCAGTGCCACTTTCAGAATGACCCTGATAGGAAAGAGATGGCAGTCTGGTGTGAGCAGCTACCTCAGCTCAGGTGTGACTGAATTGAGTCTTTTACTCCAACTACTCCTGATTCCTTTACTCCTCGGGCTCTTCGTGGCTGGACAGCCAGAGGATTTAAAAATCAAACTGATGTTAAAATAAGAAATCAGGACACATATTTAAGAATCCATCCCTTTTTGTTTGTTTGTATACTTAGTTGGTCAAAATGACCAAAAAGAACACATGTCCGTTCAGTGGTGTGATGTTAATTGGTGCAACACCTTTGTGGGCGGGCATTAAAAAGCTGGCCTCTGGCCCCGCCTATATCAGATACACCGATGTGATTGGTGCAGCTCGGCTACAAGGGCATAGTTAATGAGCAGCAGTACTCGATGCCAGAGGGACTCACTGAGCTAATTCAAGCTGTGCTCTGACGAGATCTCTGGATCTCCAGGTGTTATGTATGTACGCTATATGTGTAGTGCACGAGTGTTTGTGATGGGGAGAATTTACATAATTAAGACGCTTACACACTGGTGATTGGCTTACTGGCCCATAGGTCACTAAGACCCACACATCCAGTTCATCCTGAGGATGCACTGTGCCACATGTATGTGTAACATTAAAATTTTTAAAATCATCAACAGTCATTATTTCAATTTCAATTCAACAGTTATTATTTTAATAGCTTAGTATCCTATGCATTAAAAAAGTATGTATAATGGTGATAGGCTGCCCTACATGTTGCTGTAGGCCCAGTTTAATGTGCAACCTAAATTTATACAATATATGTAGTAGGTGGTTGAAAATATCTGTTCAGTAGCTGCAATATCAATGGAGACATATCCTTTCACAGAAGACAGCATGTATGAAATCAGTTGCTGACGAGCTGAATTATCAAGTTTGAAAGTGTTACTGACTTGCTTACAATCCCACTTGTTTTTTGAGCCCTGCGTCAGCAAAATGCAGCAGACGGAGATGGATCATCCAGAGTCTGGAGCGGCATAACAATCATCCTCAGTGGTTTTCTCTAGCTGCAAAAAATGACACTATGTGTTTTTTTGTTTTTACCATAAAACACTAAATTTAGACACCTATCTTTGTGCCTTTTGGGTAGACGTGTTGCACACTTTTGTGTCACTGATATCCTGTTGCCATGGCTACCTTTTCAACACCTCTATCCTGTCAGGGTGGAGCAGGTACTGATGCTTGGTTTGTGTTTCAGTAATCAGGGGCCCTACATTGTATTTGAGCTCTTTATTAGGAATATATAATAAGATCCCGACTCATTCGCTGTCTCCCCTTACCATGTGAAAATACTGACACTTCCAAAACAAATAAGCCCCATAGTAATATTCTATAATATCTCTATAATAATCCTACAATGACTTAATGTGTTTCTGTAGTACAGAAGACTACTCAGCACTGAATTTATGGAGCAAGTTTTATTATTCTTTATAGTACTCCCATGATATCCATTTCCCACTCCTTGAGGACATGCTATGTAGCTGATAATTCTGCTGTGATCAGTTACTATCAGCCACTATAGTTATTATATGTCATGAGGGCTCGCAGACAAAAGGCAAATCAAGGGAACAGCAGGGGAATAGTTTGCTATGATATGCACTGGAGCAGATAAGGAATCACTGAAGGTCTAAATCTCTATTAACTGCCGGCTTCCCCAGCGCCAGGATGAGATAGGAATGGCGATGAAGTTTACAGACCTGACAAGAGATGACAAGGTTATCATAACTTAGGCCAACACACACCCGCATTTTGTCCCGTCTCGCGTCCTTGACTCGGACAGTTTGTGACGTGAAGCTCGGCCGTATATAACATCAGGTACAGAAGGCTTATCTGAATACCACAGCTTCCACTACTTATCTAGAAACTCTGGCTTTATGTCTTTTTTAAAGTAACTACCACAGCAGCTCTGTGGGATTTACTGTTTGTGTGTGTGGATCTCTTCATGGAAGCCACACGCCAGCTGTGTCTGGAACTTCCTCGTATATCTTCCGGTCTCCGAACCAGAAGGAACAATATGTCATTTGTCATTGTGTTGAATCTAAGGTTAGCGGTGCAGTCATGTGTCTACGTGTGTGTGTGCAAGGTGAGTCTGCCTCTCAACAGGTCAGCGGAATGGACTTAAATAAATTGAAATCAATTTCAAAATGAAGAACTGACAGTTCTCTGAAAAGAATGATGACTTTTGACATGGTCATAATATGGTAAAAGTGTGTGTGTGTGTGTGTGGGTTGGAAAGGGGCGGGGTCTTAACGTACCATTTTTTAAAAGTGGGTGGGACTTGACATTTAATAGGAATAAACACACCGGATGCAACGTCATAATTAGCAAGCTTTAGAAGTGCTGACTTTTGGACAAACCCAGGCTAAATGTTTCCCTATCTTCAGTTTTTACGCTAAGCTAGGCTAACAACATCCCAACTACAGCGCCATACTCAACAACTTATTTTGTTGTAATCCAGCTCTGTGTCATCTTTGTGTGGCAGTGTGTGCAGATGAACGGCGTATGGCTTCCCCACAGTGCACGGAGGTCTGCGGATACTGCATGCTTTGCTTGATTGAAATCAGTTTTTTATCCCTTTAATGCGTTATTGATGTTAATCTTGTCATTGGACTCTGGATAAGTGCATTTCCCTAAAAATTGAACCGTTGCTTTAGCCAGGATATTCGTGGCCCTACAGGGACACCGGCAGGCTTCATTCTGCCCTATGTCACATCATTTGGGCCCCCCCGAGCAGCCCTTGGACTAGTTCAGTTGTTTCTCTTGTGTGACTCCAGTCCTGTACACGACAGGAGGGACAGGAGTCTTTCATTTCCGCCCCTGATGCTGACGCTGAGCCTGGCTGGTGGTAAACAACTCTTAACGTGCCTATTAACAGCAGTTTAGAGAGGATATAGAAGTGTCTGCAGGTTCGAATCGAGCAGCCCTGTTCTCAGCCTTTTTTCTCTGCCGGTCGTATCAGGCAGAACATTTACATAGCAAATTGGTGTCAGTCCACCTGTGCTCTGAAAAAAGCGGTTATGAGCTAAAGCATCTAGTCCAATTACGGCCGTGCTGTCTTAAATTATGCTGTGTGCAAATATCCCCCTTCAACTGACTTAATACTCAATACCCTTACTCTAATTTAATACTATAAAAAGCTCTTTGACCTACGCACTTGTGGCACTCATTATTCTGAATATCTCCATTTATCTTGTCATATAGGGTCTGGTAACGGCGGGGGAATGACTAAATGGCACCAGCAAAATGCCACAAAGCACTTTTGAACGAGATGTGCATTGATTAGTTTAGTAATTAGCAGCCACTGATTTGATGCCGCTTGACTGGACCGCTCTCACACCATATATATATATATGTATATATATATATATATATATATATATATATATATATATATATATATATCACAACCACATAGCATTTTCACAAGTCCTATCTGATTGGAATCAATACTAATGACCTCTTACATCATACATATCTATTTTTGTTGTCATTTTCATTTTCTTCACATTGTGCCTCTAAAACAACTTGAAATATCAGCTTCTCCTCTCCTCCTGCAGCGAGGACTCATTCCAGTAAGAAACATTAGTCTGAACATTACAGGGATGAAGCAACAGGACAGCAGCTCGGCACAAATTACTTTGAGACGCACATTTTACTACTGCTATCACAGCCGGACGATAAAGGATTTTTAAGGCCAATAAGATACAAATATTTGGTTAAAGATATTAACAAGGAATTTTTAAACGTGAAACCGGAGAAGCTAGTTTAAGCATGCTCATGTTGAGTTTCTTAGCCACGCAGTTGGACTCAGAGACCCAGAACAATTATAAATCATAATGTATATCATTTTTTTTCTATCTCAATGCATCCATTCTTTCAAGCTGTATTACATGTTTGGCCACGTGGGGGCAGGTAGAGCACGGTGGCTTTGGCACAGCTTGTTCGCTAATGTGGCTGATGATGAGAGCAGAGAGAATCAAGGCACTAGAGTTGTGAACTTTGCCATTTTGACCAACAAAAGCAACGGTTAGCATCGGCTACAAATGGGAAGCCTGCTTCAACGGGACTGTTTTGTACATGAGTGATTTGTTTGCGTCCACTGAAGAAAGAAAGAGAAGGTAATGGACATCCGACTGAAAAGAGTGAGATCCAGCGGAATATCCAGCAACAACGGAGCAGTCCTTGAAGTGGAACGTCGTGCACATAGACCACCCTACACCTGCTGTATGGGCTACACGGGGCAGAAGCAGCTCCGATCATCCGGGCCCTTTTTGGAACCATGAAGGCTCCACGCACCACTGAGCAGCTGTCAGAAGGAATGAACGGGGCTCGGCCTCCAGCGCTGTATCCAGGTCTTCTAATACATCCGTGACAGTATGGCACTGTGAGGAAACTTCAGCTCTGAGCAGAACAGGGACCTCTCGCTGTTTTGTGCAGTCCATCTGCCAAATTGAACTGATAGAAAAGTCAATGCTGTCAGTCTTCGTGATGCCAGCAGGCTGAAGACTGCTGCTGCTTGTATCACTGGCAGTCTCTGCATTGTTTGCCAACAGTCCAATCAGAAGAGACTACAATATCAAAGCTTTATTGATCAGCTGGGCTTAACAAATGATTCTCCCATCATGGTTTGAGTTCTGAGAAGGTCTTGATACTGGCTCTAAAAACTGTGACCGTGTGGCTGGGTTAGCTCAGTTGGTAGAGCAGGCGCCTGTATGTAGAGGTTCACTCCTCCATGCAGCGTCCCCGGGTTCAACTCTGACCCCACCCCCCCCCTCCCCAAAAAAGCCCCCAAAAATGAGAGGGAGACTTCTCTTTAACATACTGAAATGAATTAATAAAGCAGAATTAGGACCACATACTGTACCTGTGTCTAATACAAACCTAGTGATTACTAAAACAAAGTGTACATTTTAATTTCTCCGCTGGGGATCAATAAACAGTATAAATTATTACAAATGAACGTTTTGCAAATGGAGGCCTCTCTCAAGCATCTCTGCTGGAAAACGTAGTTGGAAAGCGTGTAGGCTGGCCACAAACCCCCCATCAACGCAATGGAAAGATCTGGAATACTTTACCTTTCAGTGTTGGAACACATTTGCTGCTGAACACCTTCAGAGAGCATAACATTTTAATGCAGGATGGCATCACCTAAGTGTGAAAACGTATTATTATAATGTGTCCTTTTAAACGTGCACCTCAGGGTCAACTCTTTGTAAATGGAAACCAATGAGATTCAAGTCATGAGGGAAGTTGTTTTCATTTGATCCATCATTGATAGTATCAATGAGAAAGAACTCTTTATATTTAAGAGCTTGGTCAATAGACCACAAATTCAATTAAAGAAAGACAGGAGCAAACTGCTTGAGGTGGGATGGAGATACACAGAACAGGAAAACTCAAGTTTGATCAGCAGGGTGGGGGTACTTGAATGCAACGTTGCCTCCAAACAAACCCAGCAAAGGCTGTCTTCTTGTGACTGCCGTCTTCGGGAGGATCAGCGTCCCAGCTGATTGGCTGATCTTCTGCTGTTTGTGGATCAGACGCGCTGATGAATTATTTCAGGGTGTGCTGGAGGGAGCAGCATACAGCTTATGTGATAACACTGGTGGAAACATTCCGATTAAATTATGAATTAAGTTTGTGGTTATTTTATGGTTAACCAGACTCACCTGTGTGGGTCAGAAATGGTGAAGGCCCAATGAGCAGAGTCCCTTATCATCATAATACTTTATACGTATCATGCACATCCCTCTCCTACAGCCTTTCGTGATAGGATTGATAGTCTTCAGCAGGGGGTCTAATCGGGACCCAAGTCCCATCTATTGCGCCATACACCTGAGCACCAGGTGCGTTCTGGAGTCACGGCGTGAGATCTCATACCTTCACATCATCATCGTTCCTATGGGATTGCACACGGTGTAAACACAAGGTGGTCTTCCTCCGTTGTCATCGGGCATTTACGTGCTTCTGCATCATCATAGCTATTTGTTGATACTGTTGTTGTTTTGTTATTATAGCTTGATATGTCGCTATCAGCTAGCACATAAGCACTATTACAACTTCTGCAATTATTACTTATTTATAGGTTGACGTCACAATCTATTTTGTTCGCAAATGTCTGCTTGAATGTTGTGCGATTTACTGCAAACATGAATCGAAACACCATAAAATGTCTCAAATCAATTGGATTTACCAATTTGATGACGTCATCACCACAGGTTTTTATTCACTTTAAAGCCGTTGGATGGAAACACTCTCACCAGCTTTATTCCCATGAGTTTTTTTTTTTTTTTTTTTACGGAACTATTCAATTGACAAGTGGATGGAAACTTAGCAACTGTCACACACAGAACCACTCTACGGACAAGAACCCCCACCCCTAGTTTTAGTCTTGCAATGTGTGACCCTGCAAGATCCCAGTCTTTACATATTATGACACGTTAGATGTAGGATGATTGTCTTTATACGGTGTCAGACTTTAGTCTTTTCATAGTTGGTTCAGTCGTTAGTGTTTGGTAGGCCCGTAACGGAACAGTTTATTCACAAAGAGTAGTGTATGTATTATTTTAAATTAATCATGTGATGCTGGTGTCCCCGGGCGTACTGTCTGGGCGTGCTGAGGTATTTAAGGTATATGAACAATGGTCCTACTGAACATGCAATATCAAAGCGGGCTGTCATCTGCATGGTAGCACTCTGCCAAGGTATTTCAATTATTTAAAAAAAAATAGCAGGAGGGGGAGGCTACTCTAAAACCTCCTGCTGTGCGAGCTCTGTACTTAAAAATGGAACAACACAATAGGAGATATAAAAAGTGAAGCATTAAAAAAAGAAATAGCATAACCCTGCCTGCAGTGGTTTTGACCCCAGACCTGGCCATGCTAACCATGATAATCCTGGTAATGCATTTCTCTTGAAGCAAAGCTTGTCCGAATGGGAGAAACATGGCTGGGACGTCAATATATTCATCTTTAAAACACATATATTCACACTATAAAACACCTGTTGATGATCTCCAATCCTCACTGCTCAAACCATGACTGGACTTACTGTTGGAAAAAAAGAAGTCTGAAACTTTTCCACAGGGACAAAACAAAAGTCAATTTTTCATCTTAAAATGTAATGGCTGAAGTCAAAATCATGGGCTTAAATTATATCTAATAGATGGGCGCGGGGACAATAATCATCACATTTCTCATTATTGAAAGGGACACAAATAATACAGCCACTATTGTACTTGTATGTGTAGTTGTGTACTCCAGGAACTAGGCTGGCGAAGCTGCTCTAATACCTTTAAAGATCAGATGAAGTGATTCTTCTCTCTAACACAGCAAGCCAGCTAACTAACCAGCTGACCACTACATTAGTGAAGTTTAACAGCTTAATATTTCATTCACACATTTTTGTAACACACATTATTTCTCCAGATGACTACTTTGTTAGTCTTGTTTTCTGTAACTAGTGAAAGCACATTGGGTAGAATTAGAAAGCCAGTTAACGTTAACTATCCATCAAGCTACCAAAATAAGCTAAGTCCCTTTAGAACTGCTAACATAGTGGACTCATGGAAAAATACAGATTTATTTAGTCATGACTAATTTATTAATGACTCAGCATCAGCTGTATTAAAGAAAATAATCACTTTATCCTAATTAAGTATTAGTCCATAGCTAAATGCTAATGCCACTGTGACCATGTTGCCATGGTAAACAGGTAATGTTCACAATCTTTTGAGAGTGTTATCATGCTAGCATTTGCTAATAAGTCCTAAACATGAAGTACATCTACGGGTAATAGAAAGTCAAGTCAATTTCATTTTAAATTTTCCTTTAGAATTAATTTATTGTATTGTATATTTTACTTGTCTTTTGTATTATTGCACCGTGGGTCTGGAAGAAAGCGATTTTAGATTTGTCTGTATATGTGTGGCACATATTGCAGATAATGCTAAATGCAAAGTCAGTGGATCACTGAAGTCTACCTTAATCTTATATTTAGTTCCACTATCTCTATCTACAACCAGCGACCCCCAGGTTCCCAACCCAACCCTACTGACTGAGCTACTGCGCCCCCCAACCCTAGACCAAGGGTATGTGGCATAATGCCAGGGTGAGTCCATGATCGTTCTAGCTAACCTATCAATGTTTCACAGATAAACAACACTGTCTGTGACTGCCCCCCCCCCCCCCCCCTCCAGAGGACACATTGTTAACCGTAACAAAGCCTTAAGCTCGATATTGCTTTGGCTCAGACTGTGAGAACCTAGAGGAGGCTTTTCATGCCATAAAAAACCTTTTCCTCCTTTAATCCTGGGTTGCCATTAAAGTCAGAAGCGGATCCCCTACACACTAATCAACACTTGGGGGCTTTTACAGGAGCATTATGGTTTACTGTTGTCTTTTGTCAAGCTTGCAGATATGCCATTAGCCTACTATACTTGCTAAATGGCTTGGCCTTAAGAGGATCCAACTGCTCACTACTGGGGGGCTGCGCCAATGTTAGAGGATTCTGAGGCACCGTTTAAACTAACACTATCCCAGAATGCATCTGTAGTGTAGTCAGACTTATCTCCACAGCGCGTTGGAGTCCTGGCAATGTGTGGCAATTTGTGTCCAAACTGATTATTAAAGCTAATCTTTAATGGCACATTACCTTGCTAACGTTAGCTTAATTATAAGTCAACAAATCCTGTCTCTAAACAGGATGTCTGCTAAAAACAACCGTAGTTTCCGTGCAGATATTTGGACTGAACCAGAGGGCTGGAGTAGATGTACTTGGTTCCATTCCACCGCTGGCTGTGGCAGGCCGTGTCCATTCTGAGCAGATCCCCCCCCCCCCCCCCGTGATGCTGAGCTGATAATGGCAGAGGGTATGGGCTTATTCAGGGCCGCTCCAGGCTATGCTTTATTCACAGCTCTGTGACCTTGGGACTTGGAGATCTATTAAATTGTGATTTAGTTTTGATGTTATTCTGCTGACTCAAATAGAGGAGTCTACTGGGATCCTTCTCTGAGGAGAATCCTCTTAAACTCAATTCAGCTTATCACTCTGTCAATATCACCAGAATTATGAATACTAATACCCACACTCTGGTATTCTCAGGATGCAAGCTTGGACTTACAGGCTCATTGCTCCTGCACACACACACACACACACACACAAAGACCCCCCCCCCCAAGCCATTGGGCTACAGGGCTATTGTGATTTCCATTGGCCATTGGCTTTCCATGGCCAATTGATTTTCCATGTTGTATTCTGATAAAATGCCCCCCCGTCTCCCGCCTGACCTATATTGGTCTCCTCTGTTCCACTCATAGATTGTATGTTATACAGTCTATAGTTCCACTCCACTTAAAAAATCCTGAAATCACCTCTGCACACACACACACACACACACACACACACACACACACACACACACACACACACACACACACACACACACCACACACACACACACACACACACACACACACACACACAGTCACAGCAAGTTACAACAGGGCGTGGGATGAGACGGGTGCTTTGTGTCTCCTGTCCAGACAGATGATTGGAGTGGACGACTAAGTGGGAGCTCCAATCAGGACTGAACATAAAGCTAAGCTAGCCCCTGAGCTGCACAGTCAAGATGTCAGGCTGGGGGGGTCATGCTGCAGTGCTGTGTGCACACGACTACACCTGCTGAAATCCTCTTGTGATTCAGCATAGAGAGCCGTATTTCATCAACGCCGGAGGTCTTCAGACAGTCCGACATGTTTCAGAGCCATAAGCATTTCCATATTCTGTTCTTTAATCAAACACTCAAGGACACTTGAAGACTTTGTAATAACTTTTGATAAGTTACAAAGTCATATTTTTCCTCTCTTGGTCGAGTCTTTACTTTTGAGTGTAGAAAAAGGTGCCACACACTGGCTCCATATGCATTTCTCTATTTATACTATCTATTATTATTATTATTCTACTATTATTTACAAAACTCAACAGAGAAATGCATACGGAGCAGAGTGTGTGACACTTTTTTCTTACTTTTAATTCTACTTGCAGTGATCAGCATCTCGGCGTGCGTTACTCTTCGACATTATACACGTGTCTTTTGCCAACAGACCTCTGCCATGTGTGTTTGGGTGCTGCCGTTATCCGCTCTTTTTGCCCATGACAGATTTCCTTAGGGACAATAAAGTTGATCTTTTGTTATCGTTTCATAACCACGCCCCAACTTCCAGATGGCCATATTCAATTTAACTCAATTTTATTTATAGTATCAAATTATAACAAGAGTTATCTCAGCCTGGAGCTGAGGAGGAGACACGGGAGGTGGAGCGTGGGAGAGGTGGGAGCGTGGAGCCGAGGAGGTGACACGGGGACTGGGAGCGGAGACGGAGACAGGTGGAAGCGGGGCGCCGTGGGAGGAGGACCGAGAGGAGAAGCCAGAGACAGGAAAGAAAAACAAAAGGAGGTAAGGACGAGAAAGCACAGAGGGACGAAATGCTCATGGAAGGTTGCTTAACGAAGTTCACCAGGGTGAGTGGAGCAACGATCAAGAGAAGAGTGGACGGAGAGCCGGGGTTGATATGCTGTTGTTGATTGGACAGGGCAGGCAGTTGTGAGCGGCGGGAGCAGGTGATCCTGGATGAGACTCAGGTGTGGTCAGTTGGCTTCAGCAGGAGGGAGAGTGAAGAAAAAGAAAACAGCAGGGAGCAAACAGGGCAGGCCTGAAGAAAACCCACGATCAGCCGACCCCAACTATAAGTGTGTTCTAGTTCCAGGTCTTGAATAATTTTAAACGGGTCTTAATTTTCTTAATTCTTTTTTAATTCTGTGTCGCTGTAGTTCGCTATTCCAAATATAATTCACTGTATTACAACTACAAATGAGACTAACATACTAGTTATATTACAGCCAATCAAGACACCAGTCCTCTAATACCTCTAGACATCTGACTTTGTTTTTGATGTTGTGATATAGGTCTTAAATTCAGTTCGTAATGATCTTAAAAAGCCTTAAATTTGACTTGGTCAAACCTGTTGAAACCCTTTGTATATGTATGAAGTGCTTCAGAATATGTTTACAGAACGTGATTCCATGTCAGTGTTTCCAACAGCAGAACAGGCGTCAGTGTTTCCCTTCTGAAGATGCATGTGAGCAACGTGTCAGTGCCTAGGGGCGGGGTTATGACATAGTGCGTTGCGAAATATACCACAATACAATAGCTTTAAAAAAAATTCCCAGGACTGTTTGAGGAGATTGTTCAGGTCCAGGACCAGTCCAGCTGGAATGGAATAGAAAATCACTGTAAAAATCATTTGACAGTGTCTTAACTAATTTCCCATTTATTATTAATAGCCCATCCGGCTACATCGGAATAACACGGATTAGATTCTGCGAACTGTGAGACAAAGTCCAATTTTACAAAGTTGTTTTTTTCTTTCCTTTGCAGAATTTTTTCCCATGTCAAAATGTCATGCAGGCTTCATGGAAATGTCAAGCGTATTAGTCAGTGCATAAAGACAAGGCTCTTGTTTTGAAATACTCACCTGCAGTGCTGACTGAGAGGTTATCTTCTTAAGCTGCTATCATTATTCCTTCATGAATAAAAACTGAGGTCATCACAAAAGGTGTTCGCTCTCAGAGAACCCAGATGGTTGAGAAATAAAACCCTTCATCCCCTTTACCGTGTGTGGACAGTAAGGGATGTTTTATTACGATAAATGAAAGGCTATACTCACTTAATGTGGACCGTGATGTGTTGTGGAAGTGGGAAGGGCCATGAGGACGTGATGCGGGCGGAAACTTTGTGTTTTTACATTGTGGAAACAGTTTGGCGGGATGTAAAGCATCTGTCACAGTTTATCTGAGGGATAACATTTAGAACCCACGTTGAAGTGTAACCTGGCCTGCATTTAAAAACATATGAAGTACAAAGAACATCACAGCAGCTGTAACTGTCTTCACCACTAATAATACTGTAGATAGAAATGCCCAAGTTCCCCCAGGTAACCCTGAATCTGCCCTTTCACTCTGCTACATATATCCATTGCACCTTTTTATTCATGGTGTTGTGTGTAGGGTGTCTCTTCTGCTGCATGACTGCTGCCACATGGCTCACCTGACAGCTATGCTATCACTTACTCGGGGTATGGTCACTCCCCACTCCCAAAAAGGGGAGTAGTCTACTTGTTTTGGTGGAACATGTGTATGAACATTATTCATTAATAATGAATGGGATGTTTTGTTAAGCAGAACTACATTGTGTTGTTCTATCCTATTTAATATGTCCTATATTTCTAAGCAGATTGTATATGCTGTATTCTGATAAGACACGACAGACTGATTATTGGAATCGCCCCGGCCCGTCAGCGAGGACAACACCAGACCTATTTGAATCGTTGAACCAATCCGTTCTATCAATTCGTAGGGCTGGAACAAGACTAGCCAGCACCACAGTGAGGTTGTGTGACTTCAAAAAAGGACGAAGATAACTTTAAGATTAAAGGGAGTAATAGTTGGAATAATACATGATGCTGGGAAAATTCCTCCTTTTGCATAATGATGACCTTCACCTTTTGCAAAAGTAATATCTCCTATAGTTCCTCTGAAGTGCAGACTGTGTGACAGGAAGTTGGAGCGTTAAGGAGCTGCAGAGGAGTGGTGAATAAGAGAGAGAGAGTGCAGTAGAAGTTGAGACTTGAAGACGTTTTGTATTTTCCCATCTGAATGCTGGAAGGATGCCCTATTGTCTGTCTTTCATAAAAGAACTTGCTGACAAAGAGGGAAATGTGCGAAGAGTCTGCTCCGCTTAGTAAAAATATACAGTATATTTTTCGCTCCATGTTTTGATGCCACCTGTCTACTGCTGTAGGTGAAGATGTAGTGTTCAAAGTGAGAAATATTCAAAGCTGTCTTATTTTCACATCATATTTGTGGAAAAAGGACATCTTGCATCAAGTTTGAGGGAGAGGTTACAACATGCAGCAGTGATCAGGACTGATGGTGGCTGAGAAAAACTTCTACATACTATCAAAAGCTTTACTGTTTCAATCCCACATCTGGATGTGAGGTAGGACATCGATATGCTTCAAAATGCCCAGATGTCAGATATTGGCCAGCACTGGTGAATCAATGACTGGAAAGAGGGAACATTTGGCGGTGGAAGTGACCGATCCATTTCTATTGTCGCTCATTAACGTGGTTGCTTTTGCATTTTAGTTGTTGCATTTGTGTTTGTGTTGTAGCGTTTGGATTTATATTGAACCGTTCAGGCCACCGTAACTATGACCAAGGCTAATGAATAAAAATGGAGGAGGACCCAAAGTAGTGCAGATTGGATAATTCGTGGAAGTAGTGTTTGGTTCTTCACATAGCAAAAATGACTTTGTAAAAAGCAGCTGCCTTACTGTACAACTACACCAAAACCAAAGCAGTGTCATCTGTACAACCTCATCTCGTCTTTTTTTCCCCCCCCCTCATCCTCAGGACCTCGCCAGAGCCTTGTAAAAAGGCCATTACTGAGATTTACATGCAGTACATGCAACTAGGGCTGGGCAATATGGAGAAAATCTAATGTCACGATATACAGTATTTGACCAAATATCTCAATGACAATACCGCAACAATATTGTAGTGTTGACTATTAGTGCTTTCACACAATGTGAATTTTGATAAATAATCATCAATAGTATAGATATAATGTGGATAAAGGCAAATAATAGAACAGCTACAACAGTCTGGTAAGATCAGAAAATGACATCACTTTAGTGTAATGCAGCCTTTAAAACCAGGAAAAGACAACACTTATGTCATATTACGATACTACAACATCCAAAATCTAAGACGATATCTAGTCTCATATCACAATATCAATATAATATTGATGTGCTGCCCAGCTCTACATGCTACAAATTGGGATTGTTTCAAGAGGTTTTTTTAGGACAATGACAAAACTGGAGCCATGGTATAAAATGTGCATCATCTCAAGACACACAGTGCAGTTTTATGACACCACACAGAAAAGAACTGAGACTACACAGAAGGGTGAGACACTCTCTGACAACGCTGGTTGAAAAGTGACAGCCCCGACACACTCTGCACCCATAAGAACCCTTTTCTCCGTGTCTAACCTCAGCCGACTCTTTCTTCTCCGCTCCAGAAAATACTCAGTTTCATTTATAGTGTTAAATCATTACAGATGTTATCTTAAGACACTGATGAAGACTAGAGTAGTTTAGGTTAGAGTAGGTCTAGATCAGACTCTATCAATTACAGAGACAACAACTCCCACAAGAGCATGCATGTTACCTGCACAAACAATAGCCAGAGCCAGAGAGCTCATCATCACCTGTACATCCCCAGTGACCTGTCTAATGCGTGTTGCAAGTTCCAGAGTCATTCAGTCATTCAGTCCTGGCTGCTTTATCTGTCTCACATTAGACAATATAAAAAAATAAAAAATCTCAGCTTACACCGACACAAACTGTGAGTTTTCATTGAACTCCCATGACTTTAAAAAATTACAATACAGAGGGAGCTGTTATTGCAAAACAACCCATATGCAAGGCACAGTCTCAATGCAATTCAGTTCAGATCTTTTTGTCTGCATGGGGCATCATGCACGCAGATAAATGGATGCACACAGACAGTTTATACATAGGGAGGATAAAAAAGGGCAACAGAGGACTAGACAGCTCTATGAATATAGAAATGGGCTGAAAGGCCTGCCTCTCGGAAACTCGGTAATACTTGACAATAAGACTCAAGTTCACATTATCAGCACAGCCTCTTGTATTTATCAGTTCTGAGACGACAAATCCAATATAACAGTGCTGAGGCAGACTGAATGTCTGTGGACACGCTAAGCTGATCATCTCACAATTCTGCTATTTGGAAATTAATTTTGTGTCTTAAATGCAGTGTTGTGTGTCGGAACAGTGAAGGGCTTCCCAACATGCCGGGGCTGGAAGCGCAGGCGGCGTTGATAAAGACAGAGCTGCAGCTCATTGAAGCTGACTGCTGCTTTTCATTGGAACAATGTTTTAGTTTCCTCCTTAAACGACAGTTTGTAATATTACACTGTTACTGTTACATAATAGCATAACTGTGGTTTTACAACTCAGGTCTTATTTCTGTAGATTAGTTTTTCTTGGTGATGATAACATTGTGGTCCAGCAACATGGTGGCGTTGTTACAACAAAGTCTAAAGATGAAGGAAACACCAACAGTCACCATGGTTGGAAAAGTGATGGGGGGGGCCTGTTAGTCTCACATAGCCACCTGAATCTCCACAGCACTGCACAGGAGGGTCTGGCTAGTCCACACAGCATTCTGGGATGGGAGAAAAACAGAAAACTCAGATTGGACAGATAGTCTAGCTAGCTGTCTGGATTTACCCTGCAGAGATCTGAGGACCAGGTAACCATAGTCCTCAGATTGGACAGATAGTCTAGCTAGCTGTCTGGATTTACCCTGCAGAGATCTGAGGACCAGGTAACCATAGTCCTCAGATTGGACAGATAGTCTAGCTAGCTGTCTGGATTCACCCTGCAGAGATCTGAGGACCAGGTAACCATAGTCCTCAGATTGGACAGATAGTCTAGCTAGCTGTCTGGATTTACCCTGCAGAGATCTGAGGACCAGGTAACCATAGTCCTCAGATTGGACTGATAGTCTAGCTAGCTGTCTGGATTTACCCTGCAGAGATCTGAGGACCAGGTAACCATAGAAGGGGACAGAGGTTAGAACGCCGACACAGAGACAGAGGACAGGGACGGACATTTGGCCGAAAAGAGGGACCTCCGGCAAAATTTCAATCACCAATTAGCAATAATATATTTGTAGTAGATGAAAAACAGAAGAAGATATAGTTAATTAATCCACCTTTTTCACTCTCTTGTTACACACACACAAACGCACCGCACCTATAGAAATGCATTATTGTTGTGAAGAGATGTAGAGACGGAGTAATGGGGCTCCGAGCAGTTGGGGGTTCGGTGCCTTGCTCGTGGGCACCTGAGCAGGACAGTTAAAATTGTGTGTAGGATCCTTACTCAAAGTGTACGTACGCAAAAAAGAATTCAGATTCATAAAACCATGCACACTCACATTTGTAAGCAATGTTCCCATTTTAAATCACAGGCCACCTCCTGTCTATTCCCAGCCACCATACCTCCATCCATCCAGGGACCTGACTCCATACCCTCTACCTTCACTTACCCCCTCTAGTTCCTGTTTTCATCTCAGCCTCTGGTCCCCACAGACAACAGGAAGACAAAGAAAGCAGATTAAGGTGCTCCTCTCTGCCTCGACGTCTTTCCGCCTGCATATTTCAGAGGATTTATTTGAGTTGTCTGGCCCTGTCCTACTACTTCTGCTCGCTGTTATCCTAGGGGCGGACGTACCCCGTCCCCACATGTGCACACCCATTCACACATATTCTGACACAAACACACACACACACACACACGCTGTCCTCACATCCATTTTCAGTCTATTTCTGTTTCTCTATTTTGGGAGAATACCTTTAGAGTAGCAGAAATAAGTCTGTTTGTGCAACACAAGGCTCTTCACTCTCCGAAAGGTTAAAAAGAAGTGAAATCTGGTCCCTGGAGCCCTTAGACACTCAATGAAAGAATGTACTTTGCATCACTACATCTCCTTCTTGAGAGTGTAGCTTGTAGACCAGCATGTAACAACCAAGGGCTGTGTAGAAATGCTTGGGGTGAGGAGGGTGATGTTCAAATTTTGCAAGCTGTTATCAATATTTTTTATGAATAAAGGGTCAAATGAATGACTACATGTGATAATGTGAGCGGCATTCTTTGGATACCACGCATTCAGAATCTGCGTCTCCATCAGGGTTTTTTCTGCAGTATGTAGCAGTTTACAGCTTCTCTCGGTTTACAGCTGACGGTCAGCTCGGTTCGTTGCTATGGTTACTGCGCCCAAACCAACAGGATATGAGCCGACCTCTTCAAGACGCTGGTTGAACGAATGAAAGAAGGAGGCTGTGTTCAAAATATCCTGTTTTGCATGGCTCCACGAAAACAGGAATATTAGTGTAATTTTTACTTTCATTAGCCGTGAAGACAGCTTAGTCAGAATATCGTCATTTTTGGAATAAGGGGAAAATATCGGCAGATTATGTGCATGTAGTCACTGGGCTTGTTTTGCAGCCTGCACCTTTACTGTTCCGGTTTCTAAGGTTGAATGTTTAATAGGCTGAGTAACCAGTTTATTCATTTCTCTATGCATAGCTTAATATACTGAGTCTCAAATGCTGTCAGCTTCATATGTAGTGTACTTTTGTATCCTACTTAGCTTATAAAACTAATATCCCTACTTAAATCCTAATCACAGCTATCTGACTGCTCAGTTCTCATGTCACTGAGTAATAGCACGGCAGGGAGGTGACACAATCACAAGGGCTGGGTAAAACCTTAAGTAATATTGAAAGTTAAAATGATTTCCATAAAGCACTTCTCAGCCCTCACATTTTCTAATTTACCATTCACGCAATCAGAAAGGCAGTTCAAATATAGCACTTAATCACTTAATTAAGTTGATTAGTCTCAGCTGATGGACCAGAGGTTCCCAAACCTTTTCATGTCTAGGTCCACCACACTGACACAAATTAGGCCACAGACCCCCATTTGATATACCCCCCCCCAGATAGGATTTCTTATTACAGAAAGTGTTTAAAAGCCATGACCAAAATACTCATACATGAATGAGTGTGTCATTGTGTGATAGAAAAACAGTGAAAAAAAAAAAACCACTCCCTAAATAAATAATGAATTGGGATTATGTTGTAGGTGATTTTATGGTTGCAGCCCGCCATAAAACAAAGAAGAATACGTTTAATCTATTTCCGTCAAGTATTTCCACTTTCTTTGCAGACATGGCGGTTGTCAACAAAGACAGATATAAAGAGTTTTTAAATTTAATATACGAGTGATATATAATGGCTTTTTTAGATATTTTAAGAAAACCGTTGTTGTCTGTCTTTATGTGCATCTGCATCATCATTGCAGTGTTTTGATAACGTGGTTGTTGTCTTATTATAACTTGATAAGTCGCCATAAGATGGCACATAAGCACTATTACCACTTGTGCAGTAGTTATCATTTGTTGGTAGATGGCACGATCCATTGAGGCGAGCAAACCTTGTTTGCAAATGTTAACGTTAATGTTGTGTGATTCAGTGTGAAAATGAACGTAAACCCGTCTCAAATCTATTCCATAAATCAATCTGACGGCAAAACAGCATATGACGTCATCACGTCACAACCCACTTTCACCAGCTTTATTCACATTAATGTACTCAGCAAATTCAGATCATTCATTGAAAAGTGGATGAAAACATAGCTATGACAGATGACAAGATCTAGATCATTTCAAATTAAGGTGACTGGATATGCACACAATATAAAACCAGACCACTTGTACGCTCCTGTCTTTTCACCTCCTTTGAAACTTCAACCCTGATGTTCCAGCTGTCTTCTGTAGCACAGATTACGCTGAAGACTTGCCTCACAAAATGAAAAATGCCACTGGTGTCACTGGCATGAGAAACAGAAAGTGTTCCAGTGCAAAGAGAGAAGAGGATATGAATAAAGATGGCCAGGCACCACCAAGTATTAAAGGAACACGGGAACTAAAAGTATTTGCATGTTTGTGCGTGCCGAGGTCACAATCATTTAATTTACTGCTCATGTAGCATGACTGCTTAGATATGGAAGCCCAAAGTGTTCAATATTGAATATAAATAGTAAATTATGTATACATATACATAGATCACAAGCTTCATGATTTAAAAAGTCAGACCTTTAGTTTGATTCATAACATAAAATTTGAAATATATGTCAAAAAATCAATTCATAGGAATGCTTGACCTATCGATGGCTGATGTTCAGACGTTTTCTTCTGGTTTTGGGATTCCTGACAACAGTGCAAGTAACAGTTAATTTACCCATTAGGGTGTTAGCTTAAAGCGTTAGTTTAGTCTTCCGCTAACCCCAGCTCACAGCTGCTGCTTCTTCAAGTGCACGTTAGCAAGCTAGAGCCTGGAATCAAAGCACGTCATCTCAGTGGGCTTCAAGAAAAGAGAGACGTCATTCGCATACAATTGCCGCTATATGACAGGATTTTTTTTTGCCTCATTAAGTATGCATGCAAGGCCCTACAACGTTTCATCAGCACATGATGACTTCCACAGGTGAATTACAAGATGAGAGCAGATGAATATGTTATGGATGCGCCTGGTTATGCACTTTTATCGTCTGCAGCCTAGCCACAGGCTAACTTTTAATTGGCTTCCCTGAGACATGTAAACATCAGCTCGCATATACAGTGAGCAGATATCAGAGACGAGGAAACGGGGGATGAAGAGGGTGAAGAGTAGCACGCCCTCTATAACACAATGCCAAAATGTATGCTATGATTTCCTGTCTTCATGCGGAGAGAGTGTCCTTGTTTCTGCACGGCACGGCCCACTGAGGAGGTCTTTGAAATGATGGTGAGTAAAGACCTCAGTGCTGCTCTTCCTCACACCAGAAGGCTATGCATTGCTTATATAATGTAAGTCAGCCTGACATGCACGATAGAGTCATTTTCAGGCCCTTGAAAAGCACAGTAGTGAAATAAAAATATATTTTTATATTGCTTGAACAAACGTTTTTACTCTGGGTGCATGCAGCATGTGCACTGATGGCTTTCCCCCCCACCCCCCCTCCGCTCCACGTATCGGCCTCATTTTTAATTTTTAAATTTCTGCTTACACATCTGCTGCGTGGCTACAGAGGAACATCAACTTGCCCAGAATGGAGAAGCCATGGAGTGTGTGATAATGAAACAAAAAATAGTTTTTTGAGTAATGCTTAGTTTTCTTATTTAATTTTTGTATTAAAACCTCTCTCTCTTCATCTTATGTGTATATATGTCTTTTTAAAATGCTGACCAGCTAATGAGTCCAGAACGTTCATATTGTTTTCCTCTACTGTACAGCTCTAAAGTTGTATTACGTACAAAATATGGGCAACGTATTTTAGTACTTATCTGTCACAATCCAACCTAACTGCTCGCTGGCTCGTCATCTTGATTTGTTCCTGCAATATCCTAATGGACTTCCCCTTTATGTATGTGTTGGTGTGTGTGTGTGTCTACACTGTATGTGTGCGGCTATGAGTGGAAAACAACAATTTAGGTAAGAGTGATGACGGCCTTAGTGAACACAACTGTCCTGGACAGTTACTGTCATCAAGTTGCTGTAATAACCTAATGGACTGCCCCAGGATTAAGGTTGGAGGACTGCGCTGTTTAGGAAAATCAGTGGATTAATGCAATCAATAAATTGGGAATGATGAGAGGAGTCAGCAAGGTGGGATAACCTGAGGACATGAGGAGGTTGTATCTTTACAGAACAATAAAGCAGAAACGGTAAGGTAGAACACACTTGCCAACCTATTCAGCAATGTTTATATAATGTATACATGTATTTCTGCTTTATTGGATTGTGGTAGCTTGGACAGGAAAGACAGAGATAACATGCAGCAAAAATTTAAAGACCTTGTTCTTCTTCTCCCACCGAATGTAAAGTCCATAGGCCACAAAGAGGTTTTCCCAGATCAAGCTGGGATCCTGGGCTAGTTTGGTGGTGGATGGAAGTTACAGTTTCTCATATCTGTTGCTTCCTCACAGTAAGATGCTTCCCCTAATACATCAGTGCATCATGTGGTGAAGACAGACAGACGTTTGGACTGGGAAACTTCACCAAAGGCAGAATATTTACTGGAGTATCAATGCAGGATGCTAAAGGCCTCTCGCTGGCGCGCCAGGATTTTGAGGGTGCAACCATATTTTTTCAGAAACAGGAAGCGTGGACGAGCTCGAGGGCAACCTAATGCCAGGACCCTGAGAGGGACTGCAGGTCTCTCTGGTAAACCTCCTGGGTTAAGATGACTTTAGTAAAACATTCAGTGAAGCTTTTAAGACTCCACCAGACAGAAGCCAGAGTACTGATGAATGCTGGGTGTTGTGACTGATTGAAATAAAAAGCATGCATCATATCACGGAGGATCTCTCACAGGCTTTGCATTTGATATATGTTTGCTGTGGCTTGCTTTAATTTTTTCTATCCCACACCCATGCGCGTATGTATACTAATAGCTGCACCATCACTGCAACGGGCGTTTATACCCCTTTTTTCCCAAATGCTCATGTCATCTTAATGTTATTTAGCCCAGCAGATACCTTTGTGGTCCAAGCTTTCCAGTAACACACACACACACACACACACACACACACACACACACACACACACACACACACACACACACAACACACAACCACACCACACACACACAGCACAGCCCTTATTCTGTTTCCCTGACTGAATGCATTAGTGTGGGCCTCTCCCTGTGCCTCGGTGTGACGGGGACAGATTGAGTCAGCCTCTGATAGCTGCAGTAGCTATTGTTATGGGAAATGGAGCTGCACATTTACATTTACTCTTTCTGTTATTTTGATGGATCTGCTGGGCTAGCGGGCAGCTATTTTATCGTAAGGAGGCGATGTGTCTTTTGGAGTAATGCAGAAAAAGATTGAGGACGGCCATTAAAAATGCTTAAAAGGTGAAGTTTGTTAACAAACACTGCAGACCTAGCACATAGAGACTAGTTAGTCTAATGATGCTGGTACTGTTGGAAATGAAACTCAGTCCCTCCAGGATTTTGCGATGTAGCGATCGCGCCAATTCAACTGAATTCAACCAATCACCGCTCACGTTTTTGCAAATTTGACCAATAACCAGAGTTTCCCGCGACTTCAACCAATCCCAGCAGTCCCACATGCCAGACTCTGTATCAGCATGTGACTCTGAGAGCCAATGACCAGGCAGGAGTGAGAACCGGTTGACGTCACGTACGTACACGTTCTTCTTATCTGGGATTATATTCGCTGTGTAGCCTATGTTAATATTTATTTATTATACATTGGTGGATATTACAACGCGATGGGCAGCAGCTAGCAGTCCAAAGCTAGCTGCAGCTCCGCTGAACCACATTTAACTTGTTTTTTGAGCTCGTTTCCGTGCCATGTCATCTTTTATTTAACCAATATGTCAGCGATGATAGTTATGTGGCTCATCACTGGGTTGACAGGTTAGCAGGAACAGCTGGTTGGCACAGCAGCTAGCTGATGAGGATACTTTCTTCTTCTTCTTCTTCTTATTAGTATTATCAGTCATTTCAAACAGAAAAACAATACATGCACATGCTTGTGTTGGTGATGATTACTCAGCAGATTGTGAATGTGAGAACGCGTTTGGCTTGCCGTCCGTCTACAGAAGAGCTCTTGTTCATAATTCACGCGTCACATGCAAAGGGTCTATATACTCTATTTCACACATCCAATATCTATTATATGATAGGATTTTTATTTTTTAAAAATTAAAACCATCAAACAATACCATCCCAGCTGGTGCCATGAGGAGCAGAAGAACTCAAAGACAAGGTACAAACCGGTGCGGTGTCAGAGAGGAAACACTCGATAGATTTGTGGTGCAAACATGACGTCCCCTCTGCAGCGAGAGCTACGCCCACAGCAACCTCCCTGTCATCCCTGCCGAGTTCTCCTGTTGTATAACACGTTGTAAGTAACTCAGTAACCCGAGCTATAAGTGCAACGTTGCAAATGAATAATGATGAAAGAGATGTACAGTGTTTGTACCACCGCCAAGGTAGCAGGTGTAATGCAACAGCTCATACATAAATGCTTAGGTTGGAATAAAAAAAAAGTAATCACAGACTTCTACATATGCAGTTCTTACACAATTGAGCTCATCCTGTGATTAATCCTAGCCGCAGAACTCTGTTTGCTTTGATAACAGAAATAAAGGCTTCTTCTTGTCCTTCAGGTCAGGTAAATTCAATAAGAGTTGGTTTGCTACTGCGATGCATATCAGCCATTAGGATTCAGCCCGGATGCATTGTACAGAGCTGGATTTCTTTTCTTTTTTGAGACTGGCCTTTGGGTCAGTTCACCCAGCGACAGTAGAGGACTAGTCTGAAATGAGAAAAGAAAGCCCTTTTTGTACAGAATACAGGACACTGCTGGCTTTTATCTGGCTTTAAAAGGAAAGGTGTTTGGCCTTTTCAAACTTTAATCTTTGGTACATAAATCTTCTGTAAAGGCTTTATTAAAACACGATGGCAGTACCTTTAGTTTAACAATCCCCGTTTCACAAGATATTCGTTATCAGGTACACACCAGGGGGATTTTTATTAGATCAGAAGAGTGTTTGATTCTGATTCTGATTCTGCATTCACGCCGCCGCGCGGCTACAGCCCACCTGTGAGAGTGACATCCAAAAGAAGCAAAGTGAAGTACAGCACGGTGAACTCCGCGTGGCAGAGTTTAATCTGGACATGTTCACGTGGGCGGCAACCGCTTCATACCGACTGCTGTGATCCGAAGCACTTCCTCTGCTGCTTTCCCTCTCTGAAATGACAGGACACAGCGAGTTGAAGCCCAGTGTTTCTCCCATTGTAATGCTAGCCTAAGATGCCCCCCACCAGGCCTCATTTTTTAATGTATTTTTAAGAAGTTTTTTGAAACTACAGTTACAGTGGGGCTGTTGGAAACTTAGACATTTTAAAATCTTCAGTCAGCTTTTAGCGTTAACTTGATGTAGGGCCCATATGAAATCGGTCTTATAGCTTTTAAATTCTCAATTTCTCAATTCTGTCCATGATTCTGTTATCATCACGCATCCTGCAGGGTGGTGCGAGTGTCGTCGTTTGTGTGCTGTCGTCTTGTGTTCTTAACCCCCCCATGTAGCACAAGTACTTTATATTTCACACTTACTGTTTTCTGTTTGTAGATCTGGACGTTTCCGACCGCATTTGAAGGCAGCTTCAGTTCACGGAGAAAGAGAGAGAACACAGACGGAGAGACCGAGGAAACAGGCAGCTGTTCCACAAACTCCGAGCACGTCAGAGCTTGTGTTTGGTGTTTTAAAGCTTTCTCGTGGCAGAGACAGAGGCAGTGATATAGAGACTTAACTGCAGCAGCCTAAGACAGACAATACTGCGAGGACATTTAGGCACCAAAACGATCAGTCAAGAGTTGAAACAAGTTTGTGATTTGAGTTAAAACACCGGCCCCCTTAAGTAGTCCTCCCGGGACACATTCACCTGTTTCCTGGGAGAATCATTGTAAGTCTCACACAGGTCATCCAAAGGGGAACTGGTCTTGTGTGCAGGGTGGGACAATCAGTGGCAGTGACAGTCTGGGGGCGGCCCTCCCTCCCTCAGACTGTCTAGCTCTTTGTAGTAACATGTTGCTTTTCTTCAACGGGCAAAGGTGCTCTAACCAAGCAAACGACCCCTCCCCCAGCTAATTTAATGTGTGTTATAATGATGTGCACCATCAAGGTCAAGATTACTGGCTGATGTTTCTGGGGTGGGTCTGCCTCCCTTCGGCTCTGCGTGTCCCACAGAGAGCTCTGTGAGTAGGAAACGAGGTGACACTGATTCTGATGCAGCATCCACGTTATTTCCAGCTGTGCAGCAGCTGTGCACCAGAAATCATGTTTCCATGTCCTACATGCTTTGAGCTGCTCCAGTGACTGTACTGAATGCTGTGCACCACTAACTCATGAACATGGAACCGCAAATAATGTGTGAGTATGTGAATATGTGAATGGGAACAGCTTTTCTTTTGTGAGAGACAGGACCATTGTTGTAAGTGAACATGCAAGTGACATTAAAGGCATTCATTCATTCATTCATATAATTAGAGTTCAACAGTGTGGTTCAGGCAGTTACAATTCTGTTCAATTTTTCCATAAGGATTTTGATTATTCGCCAAGGTTGACTAACTACGAGATTGTGGGATTTCTGCTCCTGTAGAAGCTACAAGTCCGTTTGCAATCAACCTTGTTATAAAAATAATCTTGTTTTATTCGGGATCCGATGGAGAAAAACCGCTCTACCCTAATGCTATGCATAACAGCAACGTCTCTGATTGGTGGGCTCGCTGGGATGGTGGATGGATGGATGGACAGATGGATGGATGGTGGTTTTAGGTAGGAGTCTAGTATTTTGCCAAATATCAACTGTAGTATACTGAGTACGGCTGATGTTATTTCTACCTGTTCTACATTTTCTCCTAATATAGAAAACCACCAGCGCAGATAGGATTTCCGATATGTCAGTATTATTGCACTAGTCCATGTTTCAGCATTGTTTTTCTACGTTTATCAGATCTACTTTTTGGGACCATCTTGGATATTTATAGCTGAAGTGTTGTTATTCTCATGAATAACATAAATCATCAGCAGTAATGTGCATCCATGTCTTACCAACTTGCATTAAGTTGAACTGCTGACCTGTGTGCAGCTGTCCTTCATCAGATATTCTGATTTAGATTTATTTTTTCATAATTTAGTTGGCATGTAAAACTGAAAGCAATGATAGAAATCTATGTATTCTTGATAATATAGACTGATGTGATGTCAGTTTACAGATGTCACATGTCAATCTGTAAAATGAGCAACAAAAACGTTCTGTGGGGCACAGACAATGAAGATGTGAAAACAGAGCTGCGTTACAACCTACAACTCAGGGAAGAATCCACACATTATGTAAATTGTTGTAATAACTACATGATGTAGAGTAGGCTAGAAAAGGACTGGAAGGTATGTAATTGAAAATTAGCTTATATTAGAGACATGCCTGTATTCCTTATTCCCCTGGTGTCTTGATTATCATAATTAGTAAGAGGCTTACCTGCTATCAGATCTACTCCTTTTAATTTGGATATTGATGAAATCTTAAAGTGTTCATATTACTCTTTTTTCTGTATTGGGTTATATATCTTTCTTGTGCATGTTATAGGTTTACAAATTGAAAACTTAAGTCTTATGACTTATGATGCACAAATGGAGAGATTGCAGAGTGAGTGGACCAGCGCCCTGAGCGATTGGACGGTGCCTTGCTCAAGAGCACCTGGCAGTGCCCAGGAGGTGAAGTGGCATCAGATGACTTGTCAGATAAGAAGAAGCCACTATCCCGATGTATAAAAGAAATGCTTGTGATGCTTTTTTCATATTCAATGCTTAGTTCAGTGTGTTTTGTTTGTTGTTATTAATTGTAATCACTGATTTTATTTTTTTTCTTCTCTTCCTAAACCGAGAGTCTTTCTATGAGCCCCTCGTCACCTGCACAATCTTTATTTTACATTATTTGACTTTCTTGTGTTGCTGTTGTCTTGATTTTATTGCGCAAAACAAACAAATTCAAACATGAATCTGAACAGGGTCCCTAGTTATTTGCTGCCTAACCGCACCATAAAATCCCGCACCATCTGGTCTCCCTGAGAATTCCACCCCAGCTGTAAACTTAAATCCCGACCCCATGTCGAGGAACTCCTGCTCCCGACACTCAGCTACATAATTGATTGGCTTATGCAGAGGCTGCTGGTCATGTGTCACTTTAAATAATAAACCAGAGGCAATCTGTTTCCATTCAGAATCAGACCAGGGCACTTTTCATGTTTAAGTCTGTAAAGTTCCATCTTATTTTTTTTTATAGCACTTTGAAAAGCAAACCAGTGTTTCACCAAAGTGCTTCTGGTTTTGAGCTAGTTGTCACAGGGAAGTGGTACCCTGCGAAATGCCGAGGTAGTAGTCCAGCCTGGATGATATTAGTGCATCAGCAATTTGTTCTAGATCAGAGGGTGACAAAAAACTGTTTTGGAGATGGTTAAGTTGGAAGAAACTGGACCTGACATTGGAATTGACCTGTCTGTTTAACCTAATGGTGCTTACCCAGTGCTTGCAACGGCTCGCCTCGGCTCGGCTTGGCTCGGCCACGGAGCCCCGCCCTCCTAGTCTGGCTGGCACCAGACCAAGCCAAGCTCAATAGATGTGAGATTGAGCGTTGGTCTGGGGGGGTCTGCTCTGTGTTGTCTCTGCACAAGAGGTGGGACCAACGGGCATAGTTCAAATGACTCTGTACGTAATTGGACAGTTCCATTTATCTGCGTTTAATGGCGTTCAGTGGCCGCCCCTATGTTGAATGTACACAAGAAGCTGCTTGGTCGCTTCTCTATCGTCATGGTGTTAAACCCACCAATAGCACAATAGGTAGATAAGCCAGTTTGTGATTGGTAACCGCAAAATTGTGAACCGCAGCGGGAGAATCAAACGTGCAGGTTTCCAGACCGAGCTGCAGGGCAGAGTGGGCGGGGCTTACCCAGTCTACCGTCTTCCTTGTTCCATTGCCGATTTACTACCGCCTCATGCGTGAGGCGAGTGTGGCTGGTCGTCATAGCGACACCATAGGAACTGCTGTGCCGACACACACACACACACACAACGTTGAAAGTGTGTTGTTTCTGATTCTGGGCATGTGGCTGTTTGCCCCAAGACACATTTGGAGGAACCAGGGACTTTTTTTCATGATGGAAAACCCCAAAAAAGGAGTGGAGGCTAGTCGAGCAGGTTGATGGTGATGGTGATGTGATGGTGATGTGATGGTGAAGTGATGGTGATGTGATGGTGATGGTGATGGTGATGGTGATGGTGATGGTGATGTGATGGTGATGGTGATGGTGATGGTGATGGTGATGTGATGGTGAGTGATGGTGATGTGATGGTGATGGTGATGGTGATGTGATGGTGTGATGGTGTGATGGTGATGGTGATGTGATGTGATGTGATGGTGATGGTGATGTGATGGTGATGGGATGGTGAGGTGATGTTGTTTGGTGATGTGATGGTGATGGGATGGTGATGGTGATGGTGATGTGATGGAGTGATGTGATGGTGAGTATGTGATGGTATGTGATGGTGATGTGATGGTGATGTGGATGTGATGTTGATGTGATGAGTGAAGTGATGGTGATGGATGGTGATGTGATGGTGATGGTGATGTGATGGTGATGGTGAGTAGGTGATGGTGATGTGTGTGAGGTGGTATGTGATGTGTGATAGTGATGGTGATGTGATGGTGGATGGTGATGGTGATGTGATGGTGATGGTGGTTATGGTGATGTGATGGTGATGTGTGAGGTGGTGATGTGAGGTGATGGTGATGGTGATGATGGTGTGATGTGATGGGATGGTGATGGGATGGATGTGAGGGAGGAATTGTGATGGTGATGTGATGATGGTGAGGTGATGGGATGTGATGTGATGGTGATGGTGAGTGATGGGATGTGAGTGAGTGATGTGATGGATGGTGATGTGATGGATGGTGATGGTGATGGTGATGGTGAGGTGAGTGTGGTGATGGTGATGTGATGGTGGATGTGATGGTGATGTGATGATGGTGATGGTTGATGGATGGTGATGTGATGGGTGGGATGGTGATGGTGGTGATGTGGATGGGATGTGTGGTGAGGGTGTGTGATGGTGATGGTGATGGGATGTGATGTTGGATGGTGATGGTGATGATTGTGAGTGATGGTGATGGTGATGGTGATGGTGAGTGATGTGATGGTGTGGTGATGGGTGATGGTGATGTGTGGATGGTGAGGTGATGGTGATGTGATGGTGGGTGATGTGATGGTGATGTGATGGTGATGTGGTGATGGTGATTGGTGATGGTGATGGTGATGTGATGGTGATGGTGATGGTGATGGGTGATGGTGATGTGTGAGGTGTGTGATGTGATGGTGATGTGATGGTGATGGTGATGGTGATGTGATGTGAGGTTGATGGTGTGGTGATGTGATGGTGATGGTGTATGGTGATGGGATGGTGTGATGTGTTGTGATGGTGATGTGATGGTGATGTGGTTGATGGTGATGGTGATGGTGATGTGATGGTGATGTGATGGATTGATGGTGATTGTGGGGTGTGATGTGGGGGTTGATGGTGATGGTGATGGGTGATGTGATGGGATGGGATGTGATGGTGATGGTGTGTGATGGTGATGTGATGGTGATGGTGATGGTGATGGTGGTGATGTGATGGTGATGTGATGGTGTGGTATGATGTGAGGTGGTGATGGTGATGTGATGTGATGGTGGATGTGTGATGTGATGGTGAGTGATGGTGTGATGTGTGTGATGGTGGATGTGTGTGATGGTGAGGTGATGGTGATGGTGATGGTGATGTGATGTGTGATGGTGATGGTGAGTGTGTGATGGTGATGTGATGTGAGGTGATGGTGATGGTGATGTGATGGATGGATGGTGATGTGATGGTGAGGTGATGGTGATGGTGATGGTGTGATGGTGATGTGGGGAGTGATGTATTTGATGGTGATGGTGATGTGGTGATGGATGATGGTGATGGTGATGGTGATGTGATGGATGGTGAGGTGATGGTGATGTGATGTGAGGTGATGGTGATGTGATGTGATGTGAGGTGATGTGATGTGATGTGATGGTGATGGATGTGATTGGATGTGATGGTGGGATGGTGTGATGGTGATGGTGATGTGATGGTGATGTGATGGATGGTGATGGTGATGTGATGTGAGTGAGGTGATGATGGATGAAAAGACGCCATTAGATCGCCATCAAACAATTAGAATGGAAACCAACCCAGCAGGAAGTGGGAGAAGAATTACACTCTGGAAGCCTTTTCTCTTCACTTTGAACAACATAAATAACATTGAACATTTACACACAGTTGCCTTTAAGCCTGATATGACTAATCAACAAACAAGTGAACTGAGTTTACAGCTGCCTGGCAGAGCTGGGGGGGGGGGGGAGAAGAGGAGTCCCTGGTTGAATCCCTGAGAGGTCTGTCAGAGGAGAGCGATCTAACACATCTGGCCTGTCGGCTGCTCCCAGGTCTTTAATATTCAGAGGAACTCCCAGGAATCCGCTGTAAAAAGCCCACAATGAATAATTGATCGTGTGGTGCCACAGATCTCCTTCCTTCTGTTAATTGGATTTCAAGAAAAAAGAACTGAGAAAAAGGTAATAAAATAAGAAATCATGCTGCTGGCAGGGCTGTTACAGTATGGTCCGTATGGCCTTAATTATTCATTCTTTTAAAGACCTGCTGTCCGCTGGCTGACTTGGAGCTGTAGCGCTGCACTCTAGTGTCTCACTTTGCAAAACTCTCTTATCTTTTTTATTTTAATACAATACACTCGCAAAATCTCATAAAAGGTGTCACTGCATAAACAATTCTGGGACTGCTCTACACCATCCACAGCTATTCATTCTATTCTATTCTAGCATCTTTCTGGGCCATCCTCACATAAAGGTCCTGGGTACTCAGGCCCCTTTTCCCCCCAGTCCAGTGCCCCTGGATGTGAAAATCTGTGTCTCCGTCTCCTGTCCAGCTGCTGCACTTTGGCGGCTCTCGCTCCTTCTTCGGAGGCAGGCCATTAAATAAAAACCAACCCAGCAAAAACTGCCCACGCAGACATTTACTGCAGCGGAGTGATTCAGGGGCTGTTGGCGGCGGTGGGCGATTTGAGCGAAGGCCCCCCCCCCCAGCCGCGACTCAGGGTGTGGAGGCTTCCTGCTGCAGCGTCCCTCGGCCCCTCACATCCCAGTCACATTCACACTGTGGAAGAAAATAAAAAGGAAAACAACTTTTTGGTTTCAAGGTTGTGACAAATAGGTTATTGATAATAATGAATGATGATAATGATGATGATGATGATTTGAATATGTATGTTTGTATATGTATATGCATAATAGTACAAAACTGACACATTGCTTCGGAGCTTTTCCTTGAAAATGCACCATTAGTTCAGAATTATGAGTCAAAGCTGCAGCACTGTATTATTAGATTGATTTATTGTCAATATTTTCAACAATAAAACACAGATCAGCATCAATAATACAGTTAAATTACAGGCAAACGGGAATATAAAATTTATATAGTAAAATATAACAATCAGGATAAATACACCTATGAAGGGGAACTACAGTATGTGCATGAGGTTATTGGACGTCCAGTTTTTGGGGGTTTATTAGAAAATGAACAGTAAATGCAAACCTGTAGAAACCAATATGAAACTCTCCTTTACACCCAAACCAACGAGAGTATTTCAGAGCAGCTGGATACTCAAGAACAGTCTTCATAAAGCAAAACACACCTTCAGGTATGAGACATTCAACTCTACCGAGAACTCGTCCATCCTGAGCAGAGGGGACAGCACACAGGAGACGGGCATTTGCTGTGCAGCGGCCATTTAAACAGCAAAGAGAGGGCAGCCCGTGTGTTGGCTAATAAAGCAGGCTAAAGCAAGCAAGAGAGAGAGAGAGAGAGAGAGAGAGAGAGAGAGGTCACACTGCAGGCTGCAGTCCTTCATGTTTCACTGCCCCACTGCAGCCTTTATGCCTTTTGTTACTAGCAGGCCAGCGACACTCACTGAGCTGTTAACACTGCTGCACACATTGGAGGATATTTATGGCACACAACAACAGGCTTCTGTAAAGATCTAAAGGCTGTTATCAGTGTGTGTGTTTGTGTGTGTGTGGTGTGTGTGTGTGTGTGTGGGTGTGGAGAGAGAGAGTCTGTGTACTGGGTACTCAGTGACCCAATATAGGTGGGTAACCCATTGCATGTGTTTTATGTTGTTTTGATGATCCAGTGTTTTCATAATGTGTGGATGTGGTGTGACACTGAAAAGATGCTTCATCACTCTACTTACACATTCAATTTAATTTTAACGTCACTTACAACGCAATATTGTTTCTTGTATCATGGCAACCGCACTTTAAAATACCTTTATTTGACACCATTTTGCTTACTTTCAGTCTACCATATAATCATTGTCTATTGCTTGCCTGTATTTCTTGTGTGTTTACTTGTTTGTGTGTTTTTGTTTTTGCTCTTTTTGAAGAAAATGCTGCTGCTGTAATATGGAAATTTCCCCGTTGTGGGATGAATAAAGCATAATCTAATCTAATCTAATCTAATATTCAAAGTATCTCTTTCCCTGAAGGGCATAACCTTAACCCTAACCCTGTGTCTGAATGATGCAACATAAACCAAAAATAATTCATTACGTTATTATGAGAGTTGCGGTGTTGTAATAAAATACACATAAGCTCTTGACAAGATCCAAAATCCAATGGCTGTCCCAATTTGCATGAGAGTTTATAAGGTGCTTTGTGTGGCTGTTATGTATGGAGTGTGGTTGTTATGGCGACCTGTAAATCCTTTACGACAGCTCCTCATCTGATTCAGATCCAGCGTGGATGATGTCTATTATATGTTTATAGAGAGATATGAGATACTTTATCACTGGACGGGTCCTGTTGTTGGGTTTAATGTTTTCAAAACGCACAAAAAGAATTTACAAGTTTTGTAAAATTCCTAAAATATACAACAAATGTGAAACATTTCTAAGCTTGAATACTGATTCTGTAAATAAGACTTGAATAAGCATGGAAAGCGACTGAAGCAGTAGAAATTCCTAAAAGAAGGAGGAAAGGGCGTAAAATGCAAAAAAATAGTACAGAAAGTCAAATAAAAGAGTTAAAAAGTAAAATATAGCATTTTGCCAAAGTCATAATATAGCATGTCGAACATGTGGTATGTCTGAAAATCATAAAAGTAGTATGACGTGTGGAAAATAGTCATAGTATAGTTTGTATAAATTGATAGAAAAAGTCATAGTATAGCATGTTGAAAAACAAAATAAAATAGTTTAAAAAAAGTAAAAAAGTCCTTTTATTGAAAAAAGTCATAATATGGTATGTATGTTATATACTCTACATATAGGCGTACTCCTCGACGCAGCGGCCCTGGGTTCGACTCCCACCTGCGGCCCTCAAAAAAGTGATGAAAAAGACATCATAGTATGTCAAAAAAGTGATGAAAAAGACATGTATAGTATGTAAAAAAGAGATAGCATAGTGTGTCACAAAAGTGATAAAAAGACAGTATAGTATGTCAAAAAAGTGATGAAAAAGACATGTATAGTATGTCAAAAAGAGATAGTATATTGTGTCACAAAAGTGATTAAAAGACAGTATAGTATGTCAAAAAAGTGATGAAAAAGACATCATAGTATGTCAAAAAAGTGATGAAAAATGACACCTTTTTGACATACTATGATGTCTTTTTCATCACATTTTTGATCACTTTTTTGACATACTATGTCTTTTAATGAATTCTTTGACATACTATACTATGTCTTTTAATCACTTCTTTGACATACTATACTGCAGTGCCTTGCGAAAGTATTCGGCCCCCTTGAACTTTTCAACCTTTTGACACATTTCAAGCTTCAAACATAAAGAACATAAAGGAACGAAATCTATTGGATATTTTAAACTTTTTTAGCAAATAAAAAACTGAAAAGTGGTGCGTGCTAAATGATTGGCCCCCTTGTGTTAAGACTTTGTAGAGCCCCCTTTTGCTGCGATTTCAGCTGCAGGTCTCTTGGGGGACGTCTCTATCAGTTTAACATCGAGAAACTGAAGTTCTTGCCCATTCTTCCTGTGTTTGTGTACAGCAGTTTTCAGTTCTTTCCACAGATTCTGGATTGGATTCAGGTCTGGACTTTTACTTGGCCATTCTAACACCTGGATACATTTATTTGGGAACCATTCCTTTGTAGATGTTGCTGTATGTTTGGGATCATTGTCTTGTTGGAAGATAAATCTCCGTCCCAGTTTCAGGTCTTTTGCAGACTCCAACAGGTTTTCCTCCAGAATGGTCCTGTATTTGGCTGCATCCATCTATGGTTATTTTTGAGAAATGGCTTTCTTCTTGCCACTCTTCCATGAAGGCCAGATTTGTGCCGTGTACGACTGATTGTTGTCCTATGGACAGACTCTCCCACCTCAGCTGTAGTTCTCTGCAGTTCATCCAGAGTGATCATGGGCCTCTTGGCTGCATCTCTGATCAGTCTTCTCCTTGTCTGAGCTGAAAGGTTACATGGACCAGGTCTTGGTAGATTTGCAGTGGTCTGATAATCCTTCCATTTCTAAATGATCGCTTGCACAGTGCTCCTTGGGATGTTTAAAGCTTGGGAAATCTTTTTGTATCCAAATCCGGCTTTAAACTTCTCCAGACCAGTATCTGGGACCTGCCTGGTGTGTTCCTTGGTCTTCATGATGCTCTCTGCGCTTTCAACAGAACCCTGAGACCATCACAGAGCAGGTGCATTTATACAGAGACTTGATCACACACAGGTGGATTCTATTGATCCCCATCAGTCATTTAGGACAACATCGGATCATTCAGAGATCCTCGCTGAACTTCTGGACTGAGTTTGCTGCTCTGAAAGTAAAGGGGCCCAATCATTTAGCACGCACCACTTTTCAGTTTTTTATTTGCTAAAAAAGTTTAAAATATCCAATAGATTTCGTTCCACTTCACAATTGTGTCCCACTTGTTGGTGATTCTTCACAAAAAAATAAAAAAATAATATCTTTATGTTTGAAGCCTGAAATGTGTCAAAAGGTTGAAAAGTTCAAGGAGGCCGAATACTTTCGCAATGCACTGTATGTCTTTTTCATCACTTTTTTGACATAATATACTATGTCTTTTTATCATTTTATACACTTTTTCATCACTTTTTTTGACACACTATACTGTCTTTTTTTGACATACTATACTATGTCTTTTGCATCACTTTCTTTGATATACAAAACTTTGACTTTTTCATCCCTTTTTTTGACATACTGCACTATGTCTTTTTTAGACATACTTACTATTCTTTTATTATCAAAAAATGATAAAAAAGACACAGTAGTATGCCCAAAAAGTGTTTAATAAAGACAGTATAGTATGTAAAAAAAAGACATAGTAAGTGTGTCAAAAAAAGTGATAAAAAAGACATAGTATAGTTATTCAAAAATGATAAAAGAATCATGAAAGTCCCAAAATGTGTCCTTTTTCCCTCCTTTTTTTGACACACTATACATGGGCTTTTTTGACATACTTACTATTCTTTTTCATCACTTTTTTTACATATTATACATTACTTTTTATCAGTTTTTCTAATAGTTGACTTTGCACAAAGTGACATTTTTTATCACGTTTTAGGTGAGAAAGGGGTGGTTGGGGTGGGGGGGGGGGGGGGGCATGTAAGAATCTTCCCAGCAGATTTGAACCGGGACCTCGGTGAAGACCAACCTTCATACTTACCCCTCTTATTACTGTTTTGACATAACTAACTATTTAATGACAGACTACACGTTTTTTTCACTCCTTGTATAACATACTGTACTATCTTGCTTTTTAATACTTTTTCTACAAAACATAACGACTTCTTTTACATACTATGATTCTTTTGACATAGATCTATGACCTCGTTATCCTTTTTTTCCGCATTACTATACTATTTTGGATCGCTTATCTTTTAAATGGGAATTTTGCCTCATTCAGACAACTAGGAAACGTGGTGTGGGGGGACCATGTAAGAAAAGATCACGCATCAGATTGAACCCACCTTGGGTCAAATACCACCTCTCAAAACGTCCGCGCTCACCCATACATGCAGAGATTTTTGATGATGGTTTCCTCCAGTGAAGACTTCTTCCCATTGGAGACCTCAAAATCAGTGACATGCATCGCTGGTCCCCAAATAAGAGGACCATTCGAACAATCTTTAAGTATGACATTGGGATTGAGTCCTACACATAACTTCATATTCATACTTGACAATAATCAGTTGTGGCCCTAGACTCTCCAATTACTTTGGGACCTTTAATCTCTCCCCTTAAAATCAATGGGCAAACTGAATGACCCCTCTTCAATCCGGGAACTCAACATTTCTCCACTTCTGACTTTCATCCACAACACGTCATGAAGAATGACTCCAGCATACATTCCTCAACTCGCAATGTGTGTAGTGCCCTGCTACACCATGAACTACTAAAACTACTGCATCTAGTCATAGTTCTATCATTTATTGGTGACCATTATTCCTCCTGTGCATCACACCCCCAACCGGGAGTTTTTCCTCACCACTGTTGCACAAACTGCTCTTGGGCGAATTACTGGAATTGTTGGGTCCTTGTAAATAATAGAGTGGTCTAGACATAAATCTATTTCATAAATCTAAGTTTCTTGAGATAAGTTGTTATGATTTGATACTATAAATAAAATTGAATTGGAAATTGAATTGAACTTTCCCCTAGTTAACATAGAAAGCCTTTAGTATTCCACACCCTCCCCTCCCCAGCCAGGAGTTCACACTCCTGATCAATCAGGTAACACTGGACTCTGCTTTGATTAATTTGATTAATCAGCTGTGACTTGTCCTAAGAAACAACACATTAGGAAGAACAAAAGGCAGAGAACAGACAGTCATCTCTGCTCTCTCTTATCCTCCTTTTCAATTACACTCTGATCTCACATTTAGATAATCCTCCTCACCCAGGGACATTTGGTATCTGGTAAATGTTGACTGATCTATTTGAGCTACATTATGAGTCTGTAGTATCTTTCTGAGCCTCAGTGTTTCACAACCCTCTTCATATTAAGTTTAAAAAAGATGCCTTCATCGAAGAAATGTCTAAATGTGTTGATTAAACCCCATGTCATAGCTTTGAAAGTATGGAGAAAATGTGATTTGTCTGAAATGGGTACTACATAGATTTTGTGTCCATAACTTATGTTATGACCAACGTTTGTTAATGTAACGATAGCGATGGGAAAATTCTGGCGTGTAAATTCGGTCTAACGACTTAAATAGAATAAACATTAATCAAAGTGAAAGTTCCAGAAAGGGAGGGGGGGGGGGGCTTCTGAGCCATCCCCACCCCTCAGAAACAGGCAAATCAATTGACTGACTATCTGAATTTGACTCTCTCTCTCAAAAGTCTTCCTGCTCTTCCAACAATCTTCTACCCATTTTCCTTTTGCTCCTTTTTGATCTGGGCTATTTCTGTTCCTATGACTTTAACTTCAGTCTACATTGCTACAATTTTGAAGCTCATTGTCTTTTCAAGTTTCTCTCTAAATCCCATCTGAGAAACTTACTGTGATTTTTCAACTTTCCTTTGTTAAGTCTAAGAGCCTTTTATTCGGCCCACTGAATCTTTTTTGGAATTATTCAAACAAACCTTAACTCCAGAAAGTGACCCTAACATCATTTTTGAACCCACTCATCAGCTCGTCATCTGCTCTCCCGAGCTCGTCCGTCTACCTGTAGCGGCCGCTTTCCGGCTGAAAAAGACTTTCACTGCACAGCCAACTCCGACCCAACCTGATCATTAGCTGGTGTCAGGGAGGCCAAGGAAGAATCTGAACGTCGTCTGTGTTTCGGAGGCTAAAGAAAAATTTGACTCCACCACAGCAGGGCCGATGGAAAGCCCCACTGCTGCAACACATCTGGACAGGTGTGTCTCAGGAGTCAACACACACAGATCTGCACATTTTCGATTTGGCTCAGCAGCTGTTCCGCTCGGCTCTAGCTCCCAGCGTGCCATCGCCTTATTACGCTCGTATTAATATAATATCATTAAGTCAACCCCTGAACATGTGAGTGCAGCAATTCATACACACCTCATTCCTTGTGACAGGGCTGAGTCCGGAGAGATCTACCGCACAGTCCTGAGGGTTGAACTGATTATGTGTTGGGAGGAGGGGAGAGAAGGTGAATTGGGGTAGGTGGTTGGGGAGGGGGCATTAAATCATTTGGTGTATTTATTATAGCTTTAGTTTAATCTTGCATCTCCTAGATCAGGTAGAATAATGGCCTCCATAACCTTGGGCGTTGGTAGTCTCTGAACACTCTCTCGTCAGCCTCCCCCCCCCCCCCCCCCCCCTTGGCTATCTTTTGATTACAGATCCGGGAAAAAAAGGGCACAGATCAGATAGTAAACAGAAAACGAACATGTGCATGTGCACTCCTACATGCTTTGAGGCAGTATTTTTCTCCACATCAGGGCGACAAGAAGAGGCATCCTGAATTGATTGTGAGATAATGGAGGGGTGGGAGCGAGGGATCGATACAGCCGAGCCCTGTTAAAGGAAACAGTCAACGCAGGGCGGGGTGCTTCACTTACACTCAACGCCGGGCTGGATGCTAAATCTGTCAGGGTCTGGACGTGTTTCTGTGTTTGGTTTGAACCCAAAATTTATCATTTTGATAAGAAAAAACAACATCTCAAGAATCCAAAGAATATGCTAGGATTATTTCCCCTAACTGGGTCTATAAAAAGTCTTACTGTACCACCTTGGAACACTTAGCTCCAGTTAAAAACAGACCATTGACGGTTTTAATTAGATTTAGTAGGTCCTTTTGGCATGCTAAGGAGACTGTTTTGCAGGTTTACAGGCTCCCAGGTATTTGAAATAAAACTAATACTAAAACTCCTCCTCCTCTTCTCTGTCCACTGCCGTCGCTGCAGCAGTGGACGAAGAGGAGGAGGAAGAGGAGGAGGAGGAAGACATGCTTTTGTTTCTATTGTATATTTTATTTTAATAGTACTTTTTACCAAATGTATTGTAATTGTTACATTGTTATGTAAATATGTCATTTTACTTCTTTTAGGGTGACTTTTACCATCTGTCTAGGGGCTGCAGATAAAAAATCAAAACTCTGGCCTATTGACAGAAATGGTCATTAATGTGAATTGTCCCTGTAATAAATAAATAATAATTTAAAAAAATGTAAGGAAGATTGCTAAAATAAAGTCAGGACCTACGCATGCAAAAGATTAAAATAAAAAACTCACAAGATATAGCTTTGCCCTGCTACTCGAGTTGCACTATTACATTTTTTGGAGCTAGTGATAGTTTGGGTGTTTGTCTAAACTACAAAAGCTCACCATCATGTTGGCATTGCCAAATGGTTACACAGAAGAATGGATCTATGGACACCCAAACATTACACCTACATGTGAGATTGTAAATCTATCTGTAACATCATCCTGCCTTCTAGAAGCCTTTCAAAACATTTGGGAAGTTCACAGCAGAGATTTGCTCCCATTCATTCATATGCAACCGGTATTGAAGTTAGCCAGAGCTGCTGGGATGTTAAAGGCCTCAGTTTGCTTTGAGTGAAGTGTCTGAACACCCCTGAAGTGCATCCATCAAGTTTTGTAACAAACATTCTGACAATCATACAGCAATTTGTGCTGAGGATCTCCAGTCTGGACCAACTCCTTCCATCACTTCCTGGGAACGCAACCTAGCGCAACACCATCAATTTAAAAGAAAAGGTGAAGTGTCCCCTTGTCCCTATTTTATGGGGTTGACGTTGGATAGTAATGGCATGTCTCTATGAGTCTGTCATCAGGATCGATAAAATACCACCAGTCTCCTTTCAAAGGGAAACTTCAGAGTAAAGACAGAGGAAAAGGTGAAGATGACTATCAGCTACAACTCTGGGCTTTGTTCCTCACCACGTGGACAAATACGTCCATGTCCATCTTCCATCAGAGGGGGACACTAAACAAAGACATGGTAATATGTGGTATTGGACAGTGTCAATTCAAGTTAATTTTATTTACATAGTCCAATATCATGAATTTGACCCTCACTTTGGATAAAACAGAGAGGAGAGGCCAGAGAATGGAGATCCAGATCCAAACATCTGGATGAGGCCGCCAGGAGGAAGAGAAGGAGGGACAGAGCTGTGCTTGTGGGACACAACAGAGTGGATGAGTTTTAGATATTGTAAGGAGTAATGGAAGAAGAAGTAGCAGCAACCACAGTGCTTCCACCTAATCCCCAAAGTAACAACTCTTATAAGTGTGCTCTGCTGTTTTGTAGAAAGCTACTCACGCCATGCTCAGCAGAAAATGGGACTGCAGTGGCCCATGGCATGATTGAAAAAGGCCAATATTGACTGACTTCTTTTTCAAAACTACATACATATGTTTGGGTGCACTGTAAAGATACACCCTTTGCTCTTCTGTTGTATGTTTGACAAAATAACCACTGGCAGCAATATTTCAGATACCTGTAGTATAGTAAACTGCACTTGAAATCTCAACTGTAAAGCCTGGCCGTAGGTGTTGGATGGGGTTGAGGTCAGAACATGGCTAAGTTGCACATATTAAATTAGGAAAGGGCCTTCCTGGAAACTGTTGCCAAGAAGTTAGACAGAGCCAAAGTCCTGGGGTTAACTATCTATATTCTGCAGAACTTTTGCTTTGTTTGGTTCAAATGAGGCGTGCCCTCCCTTTGCTAACCTCCTAGTAAACCAGTTGTCTTCTTCTTCAGCTCTCAACAACATTGTGAAGCAGCCAACAGTGGATTGGACCTTCATTGTTGGACATGCACTGTCCTCTGCACAGGAGAGGAGATTCCCCCGCTCCTTGTCCTGTGACGGCCGCTGATGTGATTTGAAAGAAACATTAACCCTGACGGCGCATGGCTGATAAGCTTCAGCTGTATCAGGCAAACAGTGGAAAGAAAGCCAGACTGTAACACTGCATCTTTATCAGCAGGGGACCATCATGCCATTCATGTAGAGGCTCTGTAAAGAAGACACTACCCTGAAACTTTCGTCATCCTACTGTTATCTCTGAGCAATGCTTTCTGGGAGATGGCAGTGTTATTGAGCATGCCTTTGAGGCGGAATATTGACATATCAACACATTTAATATGGAACGGTACAAAGCAGGTACAGGTACAATAAGTCAGATCCTCATAGTGAAGCATTTCCCAAGGTGAACTTTCCAGACACATTTATTGGGCTGATAACAACACTCAAACACAGTGTATGACCATTGTAAACAATAAAACAGAAAAAAGGCATCAGCTCAGACTGAGAACTGCTCCAGAATTCAAAGTGCACCAAGCATTTTAAAATTCTCAACTTTTTGTCTTTTTTTTTTAAATCCTCTTAATATATCTTTTGAATGTTAATTCATTAGTTTTCTTTACATATTCATTTTTCTGCAGTATTGATAATTATAATATGTACAAACGAGGCCATGACACTGGTTGTTCTGAGGCCATGAGAAAGCCTGTAAATATCCGCTCGTCTCCCATGACATGACTCTAGTTTTGGACAATGACAAGGTAAGGCTGTGTTCCCTCTCTGTGGGTTTTGCTGATTGCATGCCTTGTTGGTAATGAAGGAAAAGTCCGAGACTTGTGTTGACCACTTCGTCTTGACCGGCGGGATGGGGGCAGTGACTTAGTCCTTGGATTTTCCCACTGAAAGCAACATTTCTATATACAAAGGCTTTAAAGTCCCAATGTTGTCCTATTGGTTGGGAGGCTATCAAATAAATGCTTCCACGTTACTTTTTTTTTTAGTTTGTTTCTATGTGTCTTTTTTTGGTTTTCTCCCAAAAACGTATTGGTATCAAAATGTCCATATAGATATAGTTGTACGGGGGGGGGGGGGGGCTTAATAGCATGTGTTGGATCGAGGGTTCAAACGGTTCTCAATGTATGAAAAGAAGAGTCTCTTTGCCCGTAATACAAAGTTCATTAATTCGTATAATGTCCGGTGTTGTCTTTATACAATGCCATGAAGTAATCTTAGATGAGATGTTTCACATCTTTTCTTCCTACATCCTTCCCTTCTCCCCATCGCCTCGTCCCGCTCTCCATCTCCAACGCTCTCCATCTCCAACGCTCATCCAAGGGAGGCTACTTTAGCAACCACTCGTTCACTGGAAGAGAGGAGAAGGACAGGAGTGAGAATACTTATTCATATTCACAGCGGCATTATTCACCCCCACCCTACCCCTACACCATATTTAATCTTTAGCAATAGCATACAATTCAAAAGGAATGGCACTCGAGTGAATGTGCTTGGCTGTGTGTGTCTGTGTGTGTGTGTGTGTGTGTGTGTGGTGCCATTATGTTCTGAGTGACAGCCCTGACAGAAAATTATACCCACAAGTACACATTGTAATTAGATTTTTTTTAAATATGATTCACTGTTATTATGTGAGAGAAGGGATTGTTATTATAAACATATTTCCTTTCATCAGGTGTTGAAAATATAAAAGTAAACACACATGGTTAGTTTGGAAACATCCCTGATTTCCCATTCATATGCCTGATGATTGCCTGTGGGGTGGGGGGGGGGGGGTAAGGTTGCTAAGGTTGTCCTTACACTTATCACCAAAGAGACATTTTTCCCTTTTAATGAGACCTCCCCCCCCCACCAACTCCACACTTTCTCTTGAAGGTCTTTCCATCTCTGGACAATAAAAAAGCAGCTCTGCCTTTGTGTTTGGCTCTCTGAGGGTCTCTGGTGAGTGCATTTGTTTCAGGATCACGAGGGTCTGAGGTGGGGGGGGGAGGGCTGAAATCTCCCCCACAAATGCTGCACAGAATGAGAATTTCATCTTTCTAGGGGGAGTGGGTAGAGTAGAGCAGAACAGAGAAATAATGAGAGAGAGATACAGACAGAAAGACAATGATGGTGTGTGTCGGCCACGGAGCAGTACAATCTTGAGCAAATCAAGTAAGAAGTAAATTACACAATGAATAGCAGGGAAGAGGCTACATTCAACATTAAAATTCAACATTCTGTGCAGCAGATATATTGTCTGAAGCCGAGGAGGAGAGATGACAGAAGGCAGCAGCAGCTCCCAGGTGGCAGTTATCTGTCAGTCAGGGCCAAACAGGTGTTCTGACTTACTGCTGCCTCTTTTCTTCCCTCCTTCTCTTTAGCACATCAATCTGCGGCCTGCATGATCTCAACCATCAGCTAAGAAGCAGCTCGGCACTCAATTCTGATGTTAATTAATTTAATTCATGTGGATGTGGAATCTAAAAGCAATTACATCAGGTATATCTAGGGCTGTATCCGAATATTCGAAATTCACTGTGGTAATTTGTCGGGATTAAGCTGCCTGCTAAATGTCCACTAGCAGCTGGCTAATTCATGCAGCGCTATGTCACTGCATTGTCTGTCAAAAACGCAGGTCTTTCCATTTATTTTAACTGGCTAGTCCCCTAAGGTTACAGTAATACAGTAGTCGCTAAAAAAAGGTTTTAAACACTATGAACTGTTTAAAGGGCCCATATTCTCATAATTGTATTTTGAGGTTGTACCAGAAAAGGTTTACATGGGTTCATTTTCAAAAAACACCTTATCTTTGTTGTACCGCACATTACTGCAGATCCTGTTTTCACCCTGTGTGTTTAAGTCTCTGTTTCAGCTACAGAGTGAGACATCTCACTAGTTTTAGCTCCAGAGTGAGAGCCAACATATCATTTTTAAATCAATTATAAGTACACATGAAAGTAGAGATGTCGAAGTTGGCGGATTCAGCTTCTACCTCGGTACTGGAGCTTCTGAGCCCTGTTGTTGGGGCAGTCTTTGCCCTGCATGCTGAAGTTGATATTGGTGCGGATGCAGCGGTTGTTCAACGGCTGAACTGGGCGAACGTTGTCGCTCATGCTCAGGAAGATCTGAGACGGCTGGTTCTGGCTCAACAGCCGCAAGGAGTGCATCTAGGATAAAGACACAGAGAGAGAGATAGAAGCTGTTAAAAGTAGGCCAAAGCATCATGGGAATATGAGCTCGGCATTGGGATCCACTGCATTTTTCCCACCCAGATGGGACTGTATGGAGGATGAGACAAAATGGCAGAACAACAACCCCCAGTGAGGTTTGGGTTGGTGGTCCAGCTCTGGCGTGGCGGCTGAGGCTCACCTGCATGCGTGTGAGGTACACCGGCTTGTTCATCAGGATCCACGTGGCGGTCTCAAAGCACGGAGGGATGGTCATTGAGCCTTCGTATGTGATGAAACTACTTGTCTCGGGGTAAATCTCCTCTATGTTGAGGCCGGTCAGCAGGTACGCATCATCTGCAAAACAAGAAGGATACTGTAGTTTGTACCAAAGTTGTGAATTGCAAGACAAGAAAGGAAAAGAACAAAGTGTATTTGTTATCAGATTACTCCAATTATTATTTTGAGTCATTTGTCCTTTTCCTCATATTTCACTTGAGAAAAGAAATGAGAGAAAATACCGGAATGCTTTCTCTAACCATCTTGTGACCCCTCCGACTTTTTTGTTGTTTTATTTCTTTTCGGTGTAATTTGTAGACGTCTGAGCTAGCAGCAGAGAGCAGAAGCCAGCAGGCAAGTGTTATTTAACTAAACTCCTGTTCTACTTACAAACTTCCCAATCCATCATTTCATGAGTACATAACCTATTTGTACTACTGTAGAAGTTCAATCATTTCAGGCATTATTAGTGGGGTAATTCACGAGATACACACTTGTTTCCAATAGCACCTGCACCAACCTAACCAGCTGATAGCGCTAACTCGCCAAGTGTTAGCCCCAGGTGAAAAAAGCTTCTGGGGGGGTGTAGGGCTTCAGGTCATGGTGCAAAGGACCCAAGAGTGAAATTACTCCAAACCATCACTTATGTCCACACAGCACTACTGTAATTCTACGAAACCCGTAAATTAAGTAAAGAAGCAGGAATTTTTTATTTTTAAAGGTGCCCCCCACCCCCATAGCTCATGACTTTGTGGCATTGTCTGAAGTCCTGCCATTGCTCCATTTGGGCCAGTTCTCATTAATATTCAACCAACTAAGCTGCTGGACTCTAATTGGCAGCTAGCCAATGAGAGCCTGGCTACCAGCATCCTTCACCCAGCTCATGAACAGTAATGAGACAACATGACATCAGACTGACAAGCTGTTGTGATTGGTCTGATTTCTCCTCTTATGTCTTTTCAGTCTCTAGAGCTGACAGAGGATGTAGCAGTTCATCTTCACATTCACCACATAACACACACACACACACACACACACACACACACACACACACACACACACACACACACACACACACACACACACTCACACACACCACACACACACACACACACAACACACACACACACATATGGACCTCACAGATTTCAAAAATTGCAAGTAAGAATGGGTTTGTGTGGCAGGGCACCTTTAATGTCTACCAACTCCTGAAGGGAAATCTCTGTCTCTTTAGGCTCCGCTGTGATCCCCTGCATGTCTCTGACTGGCTGTCTGCGGTTTGCTGCTGAGCAAGTAGAGGACACTAGCTTTTTACAGCTGTTTCACTGAAAACCGCTGCCTGCTGCGGCGGAAACAGCGCTGTGAGAGCAGTTAGAGTAAACCAAAGAACATCCCAGTTGTGGGCTGAACAGTTAATTAACTGAAAGTCAAAATAAAGCTCTGTGAAGTCATGGGGAGCTGCAGGTTCAGCTGATAATTCTCTGTAGGTCCATCACATCATCATGGACATCCTTTTTCACCTTGGATACATTGTTATTATTTGAAATTGTGATTGCCCAACTGAAGGTGCATTAGTGATAAAAAACAAACAAGAACTGCAATAAATAGGTTAAAACTAGAACAATTTGGTCTCAACACCATGGGGGAGCAGAGCATTCAGCGGCTCAGTCTCTGGAACTCATTACCCCCCCAACTTAGAAACATCGATTCATCCCCTCCCCCATTTCAAGTCACAACTCAAAACACATCTGTTTAAAACTGCCTATTCCACTCGAATGTCTGTTGCTGTGCCTTTTCTGTTTGAGTTTTGTGTACAGTATTTTTTGCTGTTTTAATGTATGTCTACACTGTACAGCGTCCTTGGGCACAGAGAAAGGTTGAAATTCCACAGGATTTCACTCATTTCACTGGATGCCCGTCCCGTCCTCTGTCTCTGTATTGGTGTTCTAACCTGCAGATGATTTCTGAGGACTATGGTTACCTTGTCCTCAGGTCTCTGCAGGGTAAATCCAGACAGCTAGCTAGACTATCTGTCCAATCTGAGGACTATGGTTACCTGGTCCTCAGATCTCTGCAGGGTAAATCCAGACAGCTAGCTAGACTATCTGTCCAATCTGAGGACTATGGTTACCTGGTCCTCAGATCTCTGCAGGGTAATCCAGACAGCTAGCTAGACTATCTGTCCAATCTGAGGACTATGGTTACCTGGTCCTCAGATCTCTGCAGGGTAAATCCAGACAGCTAGCTAGACTATCTGTCCAATCTGAGGACTATGGTTACCTTGTCCTCAGGTCTCTGCAGGGTAATCCAGACAGCTAGCTAGACTATCTGTCCAATCTGAGGACTATGGTTACCTGGTCCTCAGATCTCTGCAGGGTAAATCCAGACAGCTAGCTAGACTATCTGTCCAATCTGAGGACTATGGTTACCTGGTCCTCAGATCTCTGCAGGGTAAATCCAGACAGCTAGCTAGACTATCTGTCCAATCTGAGGACTATGGTTACCTGGTCCTCAGATCTCTGCAGGGTAAATCCAGACAGCTAGCTAGACTATCTGTCCAATCTGAGGACTATGGTTACCTGGTCCTCAGGTCTCTGCAGGGTAAATCCAGACAGCTAGCTAGACTATCCGTCCAATCTGAGGACTATGGTTACCTGGTCCTCAGGTCTCTGCAGGGTAAATCCAGACAGCTAGCTAGACTATCCGTCCAATCTGAGGACTATGGTTACCTGGTCCTCAGGTCTCTGCAGGGTAAATCCAGACAGCTAGCTAGACTATCCGTCCAATCTGAGGACTATGGTTACCTGGTCCTCAGGTCTCTGCAGGGTAAATCCAGACAGCTAGCTAGACTATCCGTCCAATCTGAGGACTATGGTTACCTGGTCCTCAGGTCTCTGCAGGGTAAATCCAGACAGCTAGCTAGACTATCTGTCCAATCAGAGTTAAACTAAAATCGACTAAAACTACTTCTAAACGTACACATGTTCCACCAAAACAACTTCCTTCCTGAGACTATTTAGCAGAGGCACCATGACTCTGTCCGGTGCTGTAGAGGAATGTGTGGCAAAGCGAGACTAATCTGGTGTACGTTGTGTGTGAAAAAAGCCTGCAGTTCTTTTCTATGTTCTCTGTGTCTCTGGGGCTCAGTTGCACAGTCTGCTCTACTTTGATCCTCCAGTTATGTCACTGGTGTCCAGAAGAACTCCAGTGTTACCTTCAGCTTTGCTAGCTGGGGGCGCAATGGTGTTCATAAGCTTCTAGTGCTGTCCTAGACTAAAGAAATTCTTAGTTGACTAACGCATGATTTTGTCGACTAATTGATTAGTTGATTTAATCGACAAAGCTGCGCGCTTTGAGATGTGCTTGAGACTAGAAAAGCACAAGATAAATGTATTTAATTAACCATCTGTAAAACTGAGTTTCTACACAATTAATCCTGCAAAACCACACTTTAAATCTTGTGCTCACCAGAAATGTGCGAAGTTTCTTGGAAATGACTAATTAAGCATGACTAAGCATAAAAAAGGACTTATCAACTAAAGAAATCTTAGTCGACCAATAGAAAACCACAGATTAGTTGACTAATCGACTAAGAGGGGACAGCCCTACAAACTTCCTTGTTCTCTTCTCTTGTGTTGAAACCTGCAACGTTTTCATCAACAGTGTTGACTTATTCAGCCTTATTCAGCCAGAGAGGGACAGAGGGAAGCCTCCACAACCTGAGCACCGACTGGTGGGACCTTCGATCAAATCGCCCACTGCCGCCAACAGACACTGAATCATTCTGCTGCAGTAAATGTCTGCGTGGGCAGTTTTTGTTGGATACTGTCCAAGATGACAGCCCTTGTGCATGAAGGTTTTACTCCCTACCTGGACAGAGGTATGCTGGAGACCTTCTTTAGGATCCTGAAGATAAACATGGGAAATACAACCAAGACCAGCCAAAATCCTAGCTACTTGGATTGGTCCCTGCAGATTTGTAAAGGAAGCAGGACAGATACAGGACAACCACACCTCATTGTCTTTCTGTTTGCACTATAATTTCATAAATGTCAGTTTTTTATTACTAAGTTGGCTGTGCATCTCCTTCTTTAACAACTAAAAGAACTCGGCGATCACATGCAACACATCCTGGCACATTTAGGCATGTCTGCCATGGCTCTCTGAGCACGAGAACTTGCTGGGAATTCATTTCTTCAATCAACTACATATTCCATCAGCATGATTGGGTATCCAAATTAAAGGTGGCAAATTGTCACTTAAAGATTTCATATATACTATATTCTTGGGTGCATTTAAAAAACATATGACTGCCTAAATGATCTGTCTCTAAGAGCCTGCAGGACTCACTATTCCCTACATAATAAACACTTGAAGTTTAAGACATAATGAGTGGTTAACTGAGATTTTGGACACTTTACATCCTATTAAGACATCAAAGGTGCAGTTATACATCCATGTGGGATATTTGTGAGTGTGTGTGTGTGCGTGCGGGCTGTAAACACATCAAGCACTTAGCTCACTTTTCAAAACTCATTTTTCCCACTTTGTATTTGCCATTTCATTTTGTGTTCTGTGAATGACAAGCTGTTGGTGTTGCAGCACAAAACCTCTTTTATCCAAACTGTCTCGCTGTCAGGACGCTAATTAGACAGACCGCAGCTCCCCCCCCCCCCCCCCCCCCCCCTTCACACTGCAGTAACACGCGCTCAGTAACTTGTCATCTGTTGATAAATGGACTGCCGATCATAATAAGGTCACTGTGGTGGACCACTTCAGCTTTAATCCTAATTCAGATGTGCTTTGGATCACTTTTAAATACTGCATGAATCAAACAGTATGAATCAAAAGAAAACTAATAAGCAGATATGCGTAATATGAGAAAATCCCCATAAAAAACCCGAAGCATGTGACTGTGCGTGCATGTGTGTGAGACAGTGTATCCGAGTTTTGACAGCTGTCATAATTCATGCTCCTCTCCAGCTTCAGGACCCGGAGGACCCCCCCCCCCCCCTTCTCCCTCTGTTGGCTTGGAGACTCCTCCCAGTCACAAGGGGTCAGTTTGTTTATCCAGCCCCCATTAATCCAATTATTTGTCTCTTTTTTCAAACTAGCCCTGGGAGATGTGTGTGCCGATGCTTCTCTCCAGCATGGCAGGCTGGCGGAGGGAAACCTCCGGAGAACCTCTGCCTCACCAACAGCCTCCTCCAGCTATCTAGAGTTCCAATCCCCATCCCCATCCTGCAGCATCCCTTCACTTAGCACTTTGGTTGAGATGAATTCATTATGCGTATAGAGATCAAAAAAGTAATGTCAGAAATTGCAATTTGACCATTTGCTAGTCTTGCATTGCCAGACCTGTGTCAGCGCTGGAGTATGATCTGGCCACACCGCCTATCTATTATATATATTAAAATATAATCTCCAGCTTGGTTGTATTACTTTAAACCAATGACAGAGATAGTGGGAGGGGAGGGATGTCAGGCTCTATCGCAGTAATGTAATTTGTTGAGCAAGGGTGGGGCTAGCAGGGGTTCTCGGGGTGGCACCTGCCCCCCTGATATATGATGGTCCCCCCCTAGTCATTTTCCAAAATGACTCATGAAGCTAAGGTAAGCTCAATAAGCTAGCTATCTACAGCTGATACAATGTTCATACAAAGTATTTGAAGTGGTAAATCTGTACGCTCCGTAAACTGTGCCATGCCAGGCGGAACCGGAAAGCTTGAACGGTCGAGCAACAGTAGCCTAACTAAAACAGTATACGTTAATCAGTGTTTCAAGGTTCATAAGTACAGATGTTTTAACATAATGATTGCAGCATATGGGCACTTACTTTTATATGTTATTCTTGTGATGGTGTCTCTGTTCAGCATTCGATTCAGGAATGAGTTTGATGCCTCTGCAATCTGGATTAAAAGAGAGAAAGAGAGAGGAAAAAAGGGGTAACATTTAAAACATGAGCTGATCATGTCATGAATTTTCATCTCAAGTTTAAATGAATTGTACTGAGTTACAGTTTTAAAAAGGATAATGTAAGTGTATTTTTCTTTATGACACCTTTAATGCCCATGAAATGTCTAACCCCGCTGATGTATTTTGCACTGTCAGATGCGCCTACACTCTCTTGCACTGCTGCTTTGCCTTCTGGAAAATAAAGGCTCCCACTGTTTTCAAGAAACCATTAAAAACAGCTCCGAGACACACACTGCCGCTATGACAAAACATAATCTATCTTCTTAAATAGCAAATACATGGCATTCTTGTCCTAACATTACTTTATAATGGAAACAAGTTGTATTCTATCAGAGCTGAATGTGACCCAGCAACATGTTATCCTTCAGTCCACAGCTATATTCTGCCTCATCCATCCCACCAGAGCAGTTGCACATTGGTTGCATCTTAAACAATTTTGACATACTACGAATAAAACAGTGTTATGTTTTACTCATAGATTTGGATAAACAGCTTTGACTTGCCTCCCTTTCTTTCCCCTCGTCCACGTTTGTCCCGTGTTTTCCCATTCATCCCGCAATATAGAAACCAATAGGGCTGGGTAGATATGCTTTTGTCCCGATTTGATTCCATCACGATTATGGCTGTGTATCGGCAAGAATCTGGCGATACGATACGTTTCACGATACATGGGCCACGAATATTTTGATACTGTGAGTAAGGCAATACATTGGAATTTTTTTCAAGTATTGGGATTCGATAGTATTGAGCATTGTGGTTTTCTTCTTTAACAAAAAGAAAAGTTGAATAATACACTTCCAGAGACAACATATCATGTAACATTTCTAAAAACTGATAGTTTTCTGAGAAGAATGCACATCCTATGTCAGTCAGTCTGACATTTAGTTCATTATTAAAGAAGAACATGACTTGTGTTTTCTCTGCTTGGCTATACCGTATAAACGACAACATATTCAGGAGAATCATTTGTAATTAAATTAATATTGATGGAAAATAAATGATTTTAAAAATAATCAGGATAAATATGTTTTTTATGTTTCCCCCGCCCCTAAAAAGCCAGATGTTCATTAGTGCTGTATTGCTGGCTCTTCGGACTGCCTTGTGTTGCTGAACTGTTTTTGACAACTGATCCTAGTCAGGCGCCTGTATTGTTCTCACTCTGCAGCTGTGTCTACATTTGCACATCTCCCATGTTGTCAAGAACCTGAATTGTTGGTTGGTTTTGTTTCATTTCATTTCATTCACCTATGTCTTCTAGAAACAACATTTACATACTACTAATTTCTAAAGGGAAACAGAGATTCTACGTCAGTTACGTTCAGTGGCAGAAAACACTCAAGGGAGGGATATCTGATTAAGTGGTTTATGCATACATCACACTGAGATATATTCTTAGATATATTCTTATTTGTGTTGTAATATTGATTTTAGCCATATTGCCAAGCCCTCCACATAAGTGTTGATGTTAGTTGATAACAGAGTGTTTACAAAGAGGAGTAAGTAACTAAACTAAATTGATGTTCCACAGTGACTCTTGGAATCAGCCATCTGGCTCACAGATGTACAGATGCTTTCCTGCATGCCTGTAACCAGTTGTACGACAGGGGAGGCTTAGAAGAACAGCAGATAAGCATTAAGATGATTTTTCTTTCCAACAGCAGTGGTATTAGGGCGCCAAGGCTGCTACAGAGCGCACACCTACAGTAAGTGTGCAGCTAATTGGTAGAACGGGGGTAGAGACAATGGAAGAAGCACAACAGCATATGAGCAGCTCTATAGTGTAATTGGTTGGGAGCTGTGTATTTTGTGGATATACCATTAGTTGCCATGGAAACATAGCCTGCTAATGACAAACAAACAAAAACATTTGCAGCCTGCTTTCACCTAGACAATTGCAGTATGTCTAATTGATGCCAATCAGCAGTACTCCATCACACAAAGTTGGACTGGTAACGTTGATGCTTTCCACAATATCTGCACATGGTTTGGGGAAAACTGCGGCTGAGGCAAGTAAATGACCAGGGGCCTGGTTAGCCCATGGTCCAGCTTTGGGAAAGATCGTGAAGGTTAATCACAGGTTAGAGACGGGACACAAATTTGGGCCCACTTTCGATTTTCAGATCCTCGGCCATCCAGCACCCTGACCTGCACACCTCGCTACATGAAGGGCAAACTACTTCCTGCATTACCTTCCTGGGCTTACCTCCTCAGATACTGGGCTTGGTAAAAATACACAGAATATTTCTTGTCAAACCTTTACCCGTGCGCCCCATGTTCCAAGGCTCAGTCCTTACCGCAATGGCCCAGGGTTTGATTCTGACCTGCGGCCCTTCGCTGCATGTCTTCCCCCTCAGTCTCCCCGTTTCCTGTCTAGAACTGTCCTACCAATTAAAGGCCAAAAAATGCCTGGAAAAAAAACCTTTGTCACCATGACGATTTGGTGATCTCTGTCAAAGACCACAGAGACTTACTGCTCCCAAAGGTCAAGAGACACTTTTAATTCTTAACTCCACTCCTACTCCGCTTCACTTCTCTCTCCCAATTCTGAGACATGCTTGCTAATGGCTGAAGGGAGCACCTCACACTTCCTGTCCCCCCCACCCCGTGCCCTTCATCCGGCTTTCCTCTCCACTCCATCTATCCCTCATTCATGCTCGATGGACTTCACAACTCTAATTGTCGAGATGTCTTTGGGCGAAGTGATTAAAAAGAGATGTGCTCGTCCTCCCCCTCCCAGCATTGCGAGTGAAATGACTTAGTCGCTGACCTGTTTCCTGTTATCTTCAGGCAGACATTATGCCTTTACCAGCCACTCATGCTGCCCACTGCTTTTCCTACTTTCCGTCTCTCTCATTTCAATCGTTTTCCTAGAAAAGCACCTGAGGGGATTCAGTCCTTCTGTTCCCTCTATTCCAGGATTGAAAAGAAAAGTACAGACTTAGCACCATAATGTTTATCGGACACATTTCTTGCTGTTAGATCAATTGACAATCGAGCGAATCAGTGAGTTTTACACTGCCGGGGGACTTCCTTTCCCACACTGAGCTCCTCTCTTTCTTCCATTCATGTCCCAGTAATGCTCATTATTAACTGGCTGCAGCTGCTGCTGTGGTCCTACTCTACCTGCACCCTGCACTGCTACTACTATTAATTATAGTCACAGCTGTATTATCTTCATTGTTACTAAAAATGCCAATGTTCATCATACCAACTGCTATAATTATTATGGATCCTAGTTCTGTTTATCTGTATCAGTGTCTCCGTGTCCCAGTGGCAGATGGCCGCCAGGGTCAGACTAAGGGTCCGTCCGAGGCTTCTGCCTGTTTAAAGGAAGGTTTTCACTGCCACTGTCGTAACAAATGCTTGCTCTTGTTGGGTCTCTTAAAATTATAGTGTTTATTGTTAGTGTGTGGTCTAGACCTATAAGTGTCCTAGGATAATGTATGTTATGATTTGACACAATACAAAAAAAATAATTGAATTGGTGCGTCCCCACATATCTGCAGTTTACCCACTGCTGTCCTTTATGTCCTTTATGGTGCCTCACAACTCCACGCCTAGAATAAAGGCCCTTCCTGGCATTCTCAGTCACAGCAACGGGATGGGAACTCTGACAAGGCCTTGAAAAAGTGACAAAAACGAGCTTCTGCTGAAAGAAAGATGTGGCTAATTAGCACCCATCTGCTCCATGCTACTACTGAAGTGTCTGACCTGCTGAAACACGCTAGGACAGCAGGAGAGACATTAGCAGAAAGCCAGTTGGAGTGCAGTTGGGACGATGTGTGGGTGGCAGGTGATTGTTTTTTTAAATCTCCTTTTTTTCCCTTTTTTTTTTTTCTTTTTTTTTTTACACATGGGCATTAACAAAATTGTCTTTCCTGGACTTCACTGCTTCTAAATACTCACAGCTGCAATGTATTTTAGAGAATGTTGTACTAGAGTATTTATAGGAAGCTTAACAAAAGGGATCAACAGAGTACTGTTAAATGATTCAGCCCCCTTTTGGGTATAATGAAGGACTCTTTAATCTTAAAGCTGTATTGGACAGTGTCTATTTAAATCCAAAACGCACACAACATGACATGGGTCAAAAACTATTGGCTGTAGTTGAAGTGAAGATTCCAAATTGGTAAGCCTAAATTGGAAGAACGATTTCAGATCCAATAGTTTTAAACTTCAACAGAGGACTCGCCTTCAAGAAAGTTAACACTTGTCAATGGAGAGTGGCCAGACTCTCTGGACTAATGACATGGACCAGAGTCTGGTAGGACCAGGCTAATGGAGCAGAGTCTGGTAGGACCACGCTAATGGACCAGAGTCTGGTAGGACCAGGCTAGTGGACCAGAGTCTGGCAGGACCAGGCTGATGGACCAGATTCTGTCTAGGACCTGGCTAATGGACCAGATTTTTGTAGGACCACGCTAATGGACCAGAGTCTGGTAGGACCAGGCTAGTGGACCAGAGTCTGGCAGGACCAGGCTGATGGACCAGATTCTGTCTAGGACCTGGCTAATGGACCAGATTTTTGTAGGACCGGGCTAATGGACCAGAGTCTGGTAGGACCGGGCTAATGGACCAGAGTCTGGTAGGACCAGGCTAATGGACCAGAGTCTTGTAGGACCAGGCTAATGGACCAGAGTCTGGTAGGACCAGGCTGATGGACCAGAGTCTGGTAGGACCAGGCTAATGTAAAAGAGCCTGGTAGGACCGGGCTAATGGACCAGAGTCTGGTAGGACCAGGCTAATGTAAAAGAGCCTGGTAGGACCGGGCTAAAGGACCAGAGTCTGGTAGGACCAGATGTCTCCAGCGTTTCTGGACATTGAGGCTATCAGCAAAATAAATCAGGAATGAAAATAAAAAGGAATGAAAACTGGGGAATATGCTTCCGGAACCTACAACTCGGAGTTGTAAAGTAGAAAAGGTTGCTGATTTCTTGTTTTAGCTGTAAATTCCAATTTGATTGTTTTCTTTTAAGGATAAGGCCAATGTACCCTAACATAGAAAACTGTGAGTCTCTTATTTCACCTTTACTTCTAATAAATCATACATTTTTTAACATGGCTCAAAGTTCAGAGACAAAGCCAGCCAGAGGCTAAAATCAGAACTCCAACAACCTGCTATTTTCTAACAGATCTCTAATATTTTGTACTGATGATTCATCTGGATGAGTTTAGTGTCACTTCAAGCCTTGGCTCGGTTCGAATATGAACAGGACTTATATATCCCAAATCACCTGAGTTCGTAGTATGTGTGGCCCTTTTAAGAGGAAATAAATAGATTTCTAAATAGCACACATGGTAAGTGTCATTTATGATATGATTTCTTTGGCAGCTGAGCCCAACAGCAGTGCAGAGCGGCTGTTTCCTCAGGCTGTCGGATCCGCCAACCACACCGGCAGCACTCCACTCCAAAGCCTAGCTCCTTTCATAGTCCTCTGACACTCTTCTGTTGGTTAAAAGGGGGGGGGGGGGGGGGACAACGACAAGTGGGGTTGACCTAGGTCAGCGCTTCTTCTGTCTCTTCAAGACTAAATGATGGTCCCATTGACACCGTGGAGCTAATTAGCATTTGGCAGCGGAACTTTCCGGGACGGCGGCTGCCTCTGTGATCTCTGAGCCTCTCGTTCAAGATGGAGACCTCTCATACACTACAAAGAGACACCACTGCTGACAAAACGCCAAGGAGCATTATGTTTCACTCTGCAGGATAATTGGATTGCTAATTGTTTGTGAATTGTGTGTTCTTGAGTTTAGAAGATTTCAGAAAAAGACTCCCAGGTAGCAGGAGAGTGGAGGGGTGGGGGCACCGTCAGCGTCTGACAGATCTCTTTTAAACCAATATGTGACTACTAGATACAAACACAGATAATCAGCCTATTTTGTCTCTTAAAGGTGCAAGAGAACAGAAAACTAACAATGTAGAATCAACCATGATAGCATAAGCTGGACATGTACAGAAGTGGACACATACAAAACCCATACAAAACCACCTCTAAATCCATATTTTACATGATTTAACACATTAACCTAATTCCAAACTTAGATATTTACTTTTTTTGATCTGTTTTCACTCCATTCATTTACAAGCATATGGCAAAATATCTGCAACTTTTAATTATATTGACAGCTTTAGATTTTGATAAGCTTGGGATTATTTGGGCAACTTTTTTTACCATTTGGGAAGTCTTCCCCGAACAAAAAATGTGTCTATTTCCCAATGAATTGACTCCTTTTCTTGTCCAAATATTATAGAGCTGTAATTAAAATCTGGTTTAATAGGCTCAACGTAAAGTGACTGATCTGACAAATAACATTTAAGTGGATCAGTTGATGTTGGAGCAGTCAGGCTTGGGAGTGCTGTGTGTATCTATTTTGTATTTGCTGTTTAATTGTTTTAAGGACGCCCCTCAAACATGAGATGATTTATCTCAAGGAGTAATCCTACTAATAATTTTATTAAAAAAAAGGCTGAAACCAATGGTAATTTGGTCTGTTATAAAACCCATGCAAAAGCACTTTACACTTATGTGAAACTATCTGAAAGTCTTGGTTCAATACTCAGAGCCTACCCTTTAAGACCCATGGTTGAATAGAAGATGGGCCTTGGTCTACATGTAGGAGAGTGTCTGACATTCTATAAATTAATATTGTAAAATAAGTGTACTGACGTGTACATCATGGAATTTGTCACTTACACGCTATTTTCACAGAAGACATTTTGACATGGAAAACACAGGTGTGAATAATAAAATGAATGATGTTTCAATCCCCTTTAGCTGCTTCAGTAGACCTTTTTCACAGCAGACATGTTGACATGTCATTACAGGAAAAGCAGGGACAGAGACATTGTTAATGTTAGTAATGACACCAAGTCAAAATGTCTGCTGTGAAAATCCTCCTCTGTTTACCTTTTTCTTACTGTCCTTTAGAACAAATATGATCTGAGTTTTGCCATCAGGCTTCCCATCCCACTTTGGGTCATGTAAACCGGAAACGTGATGTCGCCATGGATTCAGCCAGTTAGCTATAAGCTGCACCTGAGCCCTGTTGGTTGAGTCAGAGTGTGGTCGTGCGGATTCCAGCTGTATATGTTTGGCATCTGGCTGTTCTTATGTAACTCAGTCATGACTGAAAAGATTGGGAGCTGTGACCAAAAACTGCATCATAGGGCTTGAAGGGTTAATAATTCATAGGTTTTTCAAACCTGAGAAGGAATGAACCCTCCCATGTTTTGTTGCTACACAGAAACACTTGAATTAGCACCTTTCATTGAACACGATGTTGAGTCCTGTTTAATTTTACACTCCATGTTCCATCGGTGTGTTGTATACTGCGGCTGTCATGTAGTGCTTAAACACTGATTAAACCAGGCCAGGTTCCGTGTACAGCCATTGTAGCTGGTGACTCAAATCCAGAGTAGAAGACTTCTGTCCAATGCATGATTAGTTTTCTGTTGGGTTTCTGACGTATAACCCATTACAAAATGTCATCATAGCTGCGGCTGGGCCATCACTTGTTAAAAAAGAAGATTCAGTTCTGGTGAGTGAATACAGCCTACACACTGGCAGTTAGTTAATGAACATATGCAGACTTACCTTCATAAATATGGACACTATGACCAATCCATTGGGACTTTTAGCAGCTTCTGTATAATTTGTGTACAGCTCATGATTGTAGTGGATCAGTTGAACCTGGAACATCGAGAAAGAAATCATAATGAGAAAGAGAGAGAGAGGCACAAGAAAACCTTGGAGTAAAGAAAAGAAAATCTAAAGTACACCTCATTCACCAACATCCTTCCTCCCTGCTACGTCTTGTCAGATGATTTAAAAGGGAAAATCGATACGGGATCAGATCTCTACTATGGACCCACAGAGGCACTCAGTGTAATGGAAAGATGTGGTGTTTGGAACATCTTTCTACTCGGCATAGATGTGAACAGAAGTAATACGAGGGACATAAAGAGGCGAGGATTCTGTCATCATTTGATCCAAGGCTAGCCTGCTCTCACAGGCTGAGGTGAGAGCGGCTAAACCATCTCCCAGCATGAGGTTAATGTTTCACTGGCGCAGATGCTTCATCCACTCCAGCTGTTCAATATTCCTGCCTATTTAATGATGTTTGGACGTGGGCAGCTGTTGTAGCCAACTATAACAACCCGAAGCCTCTAACTTATTGCCTTTAGGCTGTAGTGCTTTGATAATTGTTATAGTAAAATACAGAATTAACTGTTATGCACGGAGTCCCCCCTGGGGTCAGCTGAGAGAAAAAATGAAATAAAGTAGTGTCTCCAAACTTACCTTCATTATAACTTGTCTCCTGCTAGTTGCACTACAGCACTTACTGTTAAAAAATAAGTTTGAGACACTACCTTATTTAATGATTAAATGAATAGATATTTGTGTGTCGGTGTTGACCAATCTCATTTCTCCAGGTTGAAGTTTTTTTATGAAAAATGTTTGTAGCTCATTTTTAACCTTACTACGTTAGGAAAGATGCGTCATTTGTGATTTAATGTCATTAAGCTATAGAGTTATTGATCCCAGAAGTTAGAATCTGTGTATATCTGTCCTATTTTGCCAATGTTCATTAAACTGTATGCATGGATTATGAATCTGTGCTCTCGGTTTAGTTTTTCTTCCCTAGCCGCCCCCGGGGGGGCTCCGTAGTTATGTACATTAAGGAGGTAAAGCACTTCATTTAAGCACAAAGGGGGGGTAAAGATTTTTTTGATCTTTCCCAAAGGCTGCTACGCTTTTTCTCCCCCCCTCCATAAACTTCTCATCATCACTCATTGGCACATGCTGTACTGTACTGGAGGATATAAATAAACAAATGTAAGAGGAGAGTAATTATGAAATGCTCGATTGGGGGAGCACAGAGCGACAGAACGTCTATAAATGCAATCAAGGTGAGGGAGGAAGTGATTAGAGCCCTACGCTGATCTAATTAGTTTTTTAGGTGCGAGCGGCAGAGGAAGCCAATGGAACTCATCCCCACTCCGTCAATGACAAATTGCACAAAGTTTGCTGCGGGTGGGCAATAAAAGGCCAGCGTGGGCCATAATAAAGTGAGAATGTCTGCCAAATGGCGAGGAAAAAAAGAGTGAGATGCAGTGCAAAGGAGGGAGAAAATACAGGTCATAATTAGATCCAGAAACAGTGGAAGAAGGAGCAAAAGAGAAGAGCTGCTGCATGTTGGCCATTTACCAGCGTCCCTCTTCAAACACAGACCACACTAACCTCTGAATACAGGCACACCTCCACCCACCTAGCAGCTACAGTCCATTAAGACTCGGCCATAACACCTATTGAACAAATTGTGAAGATGACAGAGATGCAGACGAATTATATAATAGGGTGTGACAGATATTACAGAGTAAGTACAAATTATGGTTGGGGGGGGGTCAAAAGCACTTCATCTAATCAGCATCCAGTATTGAATCTACTTCTACTACTAATCTACTAATCACGTTTTAAATCCATTAGGTTCAGCTTTTAATATTGGTAAGTTGAAGTCTGAAATGCAAGTTATAACCTGTGAGTTTACAGAAGTCAAATTGACTGTATTTATCTTAATCTATTTATCTTCTTCTTTTTTTTTAATTGCTCTGTAATGTTTTGTGTCAAGCGTTTTGAATTGCCTTGTTGCTGACATGTGCTATAGAAATGAGTTTCCTTGCCTTGTACTAGAACCTCCAGCCTGTCAGTCAGTCACCAGGGCATAGAGAACACTGTTATGTCAGGTCAAGGCTGCTTTATATGTATAGTACATTTCAGCAACAGGAAAATTCAAAATGCGTTGAATAAAAACGATAAAAAACAAACCAAAAAAACATCAAAAATAAAATAAAATACGAGAATAAAAGTTGTGCCTGTTTGTCCCAGAGGAAGTGGAACCGCACCACGGCCGCTGTCGGCTCGCCATTATTTTATACCGCAGTGGCGCGTGGATTTTTAAAACTGGGGCCAACTTGGCCCGCTTTACCCTTTGGGTTTTTTTCCTGTGGGCCATGTTTCCACCCGGTTTAAGTGATAATCGGTGGAACATTTTCCCTTTTCATTCGCAAAAGTTTTTTTTTAGCAAACTTCAGTATTTCACGAAAAGTGTCGGGAAAGATAGCCCCCCCCCCATACTCAGAGCCACACCTCCCCCGCGTGTGTCGGACCCCCCACAGACCTTTTCCACACCCTGTGGAGTACGAGACTAGAAAAAGATTAACAAACTTTTATGGGTCTACATTTTCTTAAACATTTTCCATAGTTCCCCCTGAATAAACCACCTGATGGAAGGGTTTCGGACAACTGGGGGTAAAAGGGTTTTTTTGTTGGCGGCCAGGCTCTCTAGGGGTCTTTTTTGGGTGGTGTGGTATTTGCTTGGGTGTCTGGGGGTCAGACAGCCTCTTTAGCCTGATGGTCCCCCCCCGGGGTAGGGAAATATGAAGACGCAATCGCGGGAAGAGAACTTTTTTTCCGTAACGGAGGGGCTTGGAACGCGGGGCGGAAATGACGCTCTCCATCTCAACTTCCATCCATCCGCCCTCCTCCTTCAGACTAACTGGAGCGTAGATCCATAAAGCTAACAACAGCGTTCACCGCCTCTTTACCTGGTTTTTATTTGAGTGTTTTACTGGCCCGACAGAACCCTGCCACAGCACCAGAAACCATTATTCCATCGTCTGTGCAGATACTCACCATGCTGCATTAGGAACTGTTCATAAACCCAAATTTAGTTAGCTTCACAACCAGGCGTGCAGTGATGTTCTAATGTGATCTAAATCCAAGATACACCACAATTAGGAGGCGGAGGTGCAGACGTGGGCGAAACGTGCCGTTTAATACTGATTAATGATAATTAGGGGAAGAGAAAATGAAACAGAAAAGCTCCGTGACCGGTAATCTGCTGCAGTGATCTTAGCTCAATAGGATTTTCCGTGTGCGAGCGTGTTTCAAAGAGGACATCTGGGGTGATTGATCTGGGATTGATGGGGGTCTGAACGTCTGGAACAGCTGTCTCTACACTTAACAAGATTTGTATTAAATATATCTGGACCATCTCTTTAGCAACGGCTTCTCCTTTGTTTGTAGGGGCTAATTCTCTGTTCAATTTCTTCAGTGGAATCTGTTTACACTATATTATTATTATTATTATTACGATCATTTTACTGTCTGGGTCTCATTTTAACAATTTATTCATGTGAAGTACTTTGTGACTTTGTCTGTTAAAAGTGCCATATCAAATAAACTTATTATTATTATTATTATTATTATTATTATTGGTTAAAAGGGAATGAAAATAAAGGAATAGACAGTCTACTTTGGTATGGCAGTATTATAATTGAGTTTTTTCTCACTCATGGTCTGCTGTGGTTGAAAAGAGAACTCCTTGACAGATAAAAGCGCTCACATTTAGTGATTTAATTCTGCATGAAAGGCTTCATTGTTGGTCTTTTTTTCTAAAATAGTTTGTGCTGACGCCACCTGTGATAGAAACTAGTCAGACTCTTTCCTCCACTCTAACAGCGTGTAACTTATACGCCTCTTAGTGGTTCTTCAATCAGATGTTAGCCTGTGGTGCTTTTAAAGGCTGAGTCCGTCTGCGTTCTTTTCTGGGCTTTCCAAATGGAAACACCCACTTATCAGAGAGCTATCTATCTATGAGGTTATGGATAATGGGAACGCCGGAACTAGCCGAGTCAAAGAGGTGTAACATAAACTGCTGCGGACACCACTTAGATAACAGCCACAGTTATTTGACGGTACACTTTCCTAATGCCTCCGTCCACAGCAGTACAAATATTGCTCTCTTCAACGCCACCAGATTCCATAGCAAAAAAATGGAATTTAACCTCGCAGAACAAAAAAGGCAGTCTCCCGCTGCCTCGACCACTTAGTTTGTGTTATTGTGACTTTCTGGACCGAACAAAGGCGGCATCCAGGGTCAAAATCTGCTCAGCTTCCATGCCACCGGTACCCAATCAGACTCTATGAAACACTATGAGACACTATCATACCCTATGAAACATTATGTTACCCTATGAGTCACTATGAGACACTATGATACCCTATGATACCCTATGAAACACTATGAGATACTATGATACCCTATGATATACTATGAGACCCTATTAGACACTATGAGACCCTATTAGCATATGAGACCCTATTAGACAAATAGACACTTGAGTCCCTATGCCACTATGAGACACTATGAGACACTATGAGACACTATTAGACACTATGAGACCCTATTAGACACTATGAGAACATATAGACACTATGAGACCCTATTAGACACTATGAGACCCTATTAGACACTGTGAGACACTATTAGACACTATGAGACCCTATTAGACACTATGAGACCCTATTAAACACTATGCGGCACTATTAGACACTATGAGACACTATGAGACCCTATGAGACACTATGAGACACTATGAGACACTATGAGACACTATTAGACACTGTGAGACACTATTAGACACCATGAGACCCTATTAGACACTATGAGACCTATTAGACACTATGAGACACTGTGAGACCCTATGAGACACTATGAGACCCTATTAGACACTATGAGACACTATGAGACACTATTAGACACTGTGAGACACTATTAGACACCATGAGACCCTATTAGACACTATGAGACCCTATTAGACACTATGAGACACTGTGAGACCCTATGAGACACTATGAGACCCTAATAGACACTATGAGACCCTATTAGACCCTATGAGACCCTATTAGACACTATGAGACACTATGAGACCCTATGAGACACTATGAGACCCTAATAGACACTATGAGACACTATGAGACCCTATTAGACCCTATTAGACACTATGAGACACTATGAGACACTATGAGACCTTAGATTAGACACTATGAGACACTATGAGACCCTAATAGACACTATGAGACACTATGAGACCCTATTAGACCCTATTAGACACTATGAGACACTATGAGACCCTAATAGACACTATGAGACCCTATTAGACACTATGAGACACTATGAGACACTATGAGACCCTATTAGACACTATGAGACACTATGAGACACTATGAGACCCTATTAGACACTATGAGACACTATGAGACACTATGAGACACTATGAGACCCTATTAGACACTATGAGACACTATGAGACACTATGAGACCCTATGAGACCCTATTAGACACTATGAGACACTATGAGACCCTATTAGACACTATGAGACACTATGAGACACTATGAGACCCTATGAGACCCTATTAGACACTATGAGACACTATGAGACCCTGTTAGTGTCGAATGTGTTGAATGAACTGGTACAGATGTGTTACATTTCCCATCTAGGGATGGCCATTGCGTTAAGCTCGGCCTATAAATGCTGTGGTGTAGTAAATATTGAATGACTGAATACAAATCAAGTCTAGAAGTCAAACAGTAAACAGAGATGGGAATCGTGTGAAATAAATAAAGAGAATCTAGTCGTTTGGTGCATTAAAGTACATTTTAAAGACAGTTCCTCCAGGACAGCGTGTCCTTCAATGCA